>NC_069499.1:1277475494-1277605494 GCF_027579735.1 Bombina bombina
ATTGACCTTGCATTCTATTGGCTGTTCCAATCAGCCAATAGAATGCGAGTTCAATCCTATTGGCTGATTGCATCAGCCAATAGGATTTTGCCTACCTTAATTCCGATTGGCTGATAGAATTCCATCAGCCAATCGGAATTGAAGGGATGCCATCTAGGATGACATCATTTAAAGGAACCTTCATTCTTCAGTTGGACGTCTAACGAAGAGGATGCTCTTCAAGATGGAGCCGCTCCTCGTCGGATGGAAGAAGATAGAAGATGCCGCTTGGATGAAGACTTCTGCCCGGCTGGAGGACCTCTTCTGCCCGGATTCGATGAAGACTTCTGCCCGGCTGGGTGAAGACGACTCAAGGTAGGGTGATCTTCAAGGGGTTAGTGTTAGGTTTTTTAAGGGGGGATTGGGTGGGTTTTAGAGTAAGGTTGGGTGTGTGGGTGGTGGGTTTTAATGTTGGGGGGGTTGTATTTCTTTTTTTACAGGTAAAAGAACTGATTACTTTTGGCAATGCCCCGCAAAAAGCCCTTTTAAGGGCTATTTGTAATTTAGCATAGGGTAGGGAATTTTATTATTTTGGGGGGGGGGTTTATTTTATTATGGGGCTTAGATTAGGTGTAATTAGTTTAAACTTCTTGTAATTTTTTTTATTTTCTGTAATTTAGTGTTTGTTTTTAGGTAATTGTAGTTAATTAATGTAATTCATTTAACGATAGTGTAGTGTTAGGTGCAGTTGTAACTTAGGTTAGGATTTATTTTACAGGTAAATTTGTATTTATTTTAATTAGGTAGCTATTAAATAGTTAATAACTATTTAATAACTATTGTACCTAGTTAAAATAAATACAAAGTTGGCTGTAAACTAAAAATAAAAATAATTTAGTTAATAATAGTAATTTTATTTAGATTTATTTAAATAATATTTAAGTTAGGGGGGTGTTAGGGTTAGAATTAGGTTTAGGGGTTAATAACTTTACTATAGTGCCGGCGACGTTGGCGGCGGCAGATTAGGGGTTAATACATTTAATAGGCTATGTGGGCTATGGCGGTTTAGGGGTTAATACTTGAATAGATTTATTGCATTGTGGGTTAATGGTGGATTAAGGGTTAATAGTTTTAAGAGGTAGTTTGTGATGTTGGGGTTGGCGGATTTGGGGGTTAATAATTTAGTTATTACTTGCGGTGTGGGTTTGATGGCGGATATAGGGGTTAATAGACTTTATTAGTTATTGCGGTTGACAGGTAGATAGACATTGCGCATGCGTTAGGTGTTAGTTTATTTTTGCAGGCATTTTTGTGAGTTACGGTGCTCCCATACTCAGCGCAAGGCCTTGCGCTGGATATTGGATACCGATTTACGACGCGGTCCCATGTTAGCCTATGGGAGTAATAATTGCGAGCGACGGGTGAAATATACGTGCGTAACTTGTATGCTACGCCGTATATGTAATACCATAATCGCGTAAAAACTGGCGGCGGAGGATTTTGCGGGCGACGCTGCATATGTAATGGAGGCCCGCATCCATTACAGCAGTTTATAAGAGTTCATTTTATTCTAAGCCGTTATAGGAGCATCCTTACAAAGGGACTGGTTTCTCTCTATCTCCCACATCCATAGGGGGTTGGTTTCTGCTATTGTCTCTTGTTTACATAGCTTTTCTATAGTCAATAATGCAGTATTAAAATTGTCAGAATAGCTTGCAACATCAGCTATTTGTAATGACAAAATAAAGGTAAATGAACTATCTGTAAGCAGTTTAATAGCTTCCATCAGGTAAAAAGGTTAATTGGGAACACATTAAAGGGGTGAATATTATACACTACAGTATGATGTCCCTTTAACTGAGTTTATTAAATCCATTTAACTTGAGATGTGTACAATAGCTTGTACAATGTGTATCCTATTACATACAATAAACACAAGCTAAATTACAATGATAAGCCTATTTTGAGACAAAGACAAACCAAATAATTAATTATCTTCTATAAGGTCCTATTAGAGACTGAAATTTAAAATATTCTTTAATTTCACTATCAGATAAAGTTCCAGAATATCTTGAAATATCAATGTTCAGCTATAATTTCTCTCTTTTTTTTGTATATAGGTTACATTCCTCACCACAGAAATCAGACAGCAGTAGCTAATTGTAGAGGGCTGAAGTTCTTGATAGCACTGCTTATCCATTCTCAGTCTGAAGTTATCCAGGTGGAAGCAGCACTTGCAATTGCAGCAGCAGTTCTAGGTAACAAAAATAGAGAGTGTATTTTGTTTAATGTTTTATCTACCCTTAAGCAATTTTAGAAGAGTCACATATAACACAAAAAATCAGAAAACCTGAACTCATCTCTGTTCACCTAAGAGTAAAAGCTAAGTATTTATTAGCTAGTATTCAAATCTATTATTTTACATAGAGTGACATAAATAATAATAGCGATAAGAACAAGTAATTTGTTCATTGGCATTTTTTGTCTACTAACCTCTCTGACTAAATCACAGTGTTTCTCATTTAATGTGATTTTTTTGCTCTTATTACATTTCATGTCTTGTTTATCAATAAACATTCAACTGAACATGCAAAAAAAGGACGTCACCATAACAATACCAGAAGTTTTCTCTTGCATTATATTTTACATCATTGATAGTGAGTTCTATATCAAGAACTTTTAGTATGGAATGCAGCTTCTCCCACCTAGATCAGATGCCTAAAAATAAGGGTATCCCACTAAATCTGTGCAAAACCATAGCAGATCAAATAGCAATACTAATATGCACACATGCTAAACCAGTTAGGATTAATTATAATTACTTTAGGCTGACCATATTGCCGCTTTAAAAATGGACACATATGAAAAATACATATGTCAGGGCTGTTTAAATAAATGTTTTGTATAAGAACCCTGACATTTGTATTTTTCATATGTGTCCCTTTATAAAGCGGCAATATGGTCAGCTTAACATTCATTCATTACTGTATCACCCCACAACTAAAAGGTATCAGCTTCCATGAATATGCAAGAAGGGGGTATTTTTTTACATGTTCGGTGCACTACATAGAGAGAGACAAAGATGAGGAAAGGGGGATTTAAAAAAATTTAATTAAAAAAAAGGGTAAGAATATGTAATATATTTTTTAAAAATAATCTTTTATTAAGCTGCAAAATCTGGAGCTTCTTTCATTCCGCTAGAGCATATAGTGTCATTGATCTCTCAGATTTCAATTTATCTATATATTTAAAGTTGTGCTTTCCAAAGACCAGTACTGTATTGAAAGTATGACTATTCACTAGAGTACTTCTGTACAGGTAGAGTTTTAGTGTAGGAAAATTTCTAGCAACAAATATTTACTTTTTTTCTTCTATCAATCATTGTCCAGTTTATTTGTGACTAATCCCTCCATTGCATGTATGGGTCAGGTGCTAGTTAATGATTTGTAATTCTTTGCAGAGGCAATGATGTGTAGCAGAGCAGTTAAATATCTCCCTCTGAACAAGTACATACATGCCAAATAGTGTTCATTAAATATGCATTTAAAGCCAACACTTTTATACTCTGCTTTTTAAATAGTTTAAATAATTCTATTAAATATATAAAATGTTTCACATAAAAATATTTCATAGCAGTGTGTATATGCAACCTACTTGTCATTCTGTGAATTTAAGTAGGTTGTAAAGCTATCAATGTAAGTGATCAAACTAAAATAACCAGATAGCTATTAGAAGTATAGATATTCTCTATCCATTTGCTAACTTGCAAAGTATATGTCATATCCAGTGAGGATTTCAAGTCACATAAGCTGCACCTGCTAAATTGCTATAGTACTTATAAACCTATAATTAGCTTATAAACCTAATTATAGCAAGCCTAATGTATACAGTAGTTAGGCACAATCATTTGTTTCTAACAATATTACACCTAATACTTACAATAGGATGTTATGTCATTCCTTACTATAGTAGGTCAACACAGATAACTAGTATAAGACTTGAAATCCCAGATATTTAAAGGGACATTCAAGTTCAAAATAAACATTTAGGATTCAAATAAGGCATGTAATTTTAAACAACTTTCCAATTTACTTTCATCACCAATTTTGCTTTGTTCTCTTGGTATTCTTAGTTGAAAGCTAAACCTAGGTAGACTCATATGCTAATTTCTTAGACATTAAAGGCCTCCTCTAATATGAATGCATTTTGACTGTTTTTCACCCCTAGAGGGCATTAGTTCACGTGTGTCATATAGATAACATTAAGCTCACACATGTGAACTGACCTAGGAGTCAGCACTGGTTGGCTAAAATGCATGTCTGTCAAAAGAACTGAAATAAGGTGGCAGTTTGCAGAGGCTTAGATACAAGGAAATTACAGAGGTAAAACCTATATTATTATAACTGTGTTGGTTATACAAAACTGGGGAATGGGTAATAAAGGGATTATCTATCTTTTTAAACAATACCAATTCTGGTGTTGACTGTCCCTTTAAATAAAAAAAAAATATCTTCAGGCAAGATAACATGTAATTAGGGTTGCCATCTCAGCCATGTTTTCCTGGGCACTTATGAGTTACACATGCTGTAGGGTGGGCAGAGAGGAACATGTATTGTGCTGTTTATCAGCACTATTCATGTGATGTCCAGAGGCACAATACATGTTGCGCCCTACTTACCCTGCAGCATGTGTAACTCATAAGTGTCCAGGAAAACATGGCCGAGGTGGCAACCCTACACGTAATACGATACTGATTATGCTCAGCATCTAACAATTAACAATGCTTGATCTAGTATGACAAATTGGGTTCCATTTTTAACCAAAGATTTTTAACACACCACATAAGTGTGAAAAGCTACTAACACTCACATTTAGCACTTTTGAAAACCTGGTATGAACTATAATCTCTTGCTATTGTGCATTCAAATACTCCTTAAAATGGAGGCCTCATTTTGAGGATATCTGAACCAGAGCACAGGTGAAATAATCAGCTAATTAGTAAACATGGTTATTTTGCCTGCTCTCGCTCAAGGAAATCCTGAAAACCTGGCCTGTTGGGGAAGCCTGAGTACAGGTTTGAAAACCAGTGAACTAAATGAATGAATGGAGGGCAAATTAAGAATTAAAAATGGTGAGAGGATCAATAAGAAGAAAAGTTTTGAGGCATTTGAGAAGGATTAAAAGTATATTTTTATATGACAAAGGTCAGTGGAAAGATAAAGATCAAGGGTATATATGTATGTCTATGTGTGTACTTTATGTGTTAACTGTAACGTACATTATACTAATATTTGCACAATAAATATTAATCACCTGACTTTTAGTACCAGAGCAAAATCGCTTATATTTCTGTGCTCGACTTGTAGCCCGGCGCTTTATGTTTACTTTATAACCAATGCAGCCAAATCATCAAATATTGATTTTAAAGGGACAGTCTACACGCGTTTGCAAGCACCTTGTTTGGGATCGTTGTGCTGTGGGCACCCCACTCCGTTCTGTGCCACCTCATGCAGGGCAAAAGAAAAAAAAGTATTTTAAAAAATACTTTCCAAAGTTGACCGTTCTAGGATGGCAGCAAACTCCTCCCAGAGAATCTGTGGTTGTGCCTATTGTGAAGCAGCATCCAATAATCAGGCTGTCACTTGTAAAATTCATGACGCGCACTGTAGTCTGCCCTAGTGTCTTAATGTTATTCAGTCCATTCACACACACTGCTGGGTGCGATTTCAAACAAACATACAAGAAAGAGGGAGGAGGAGTTTGGCAGCCATATTAGGGCTGCCAAATAAATACATTTTCCCAAGAATACTGTAATCACATTTGCCCTGCATGAGGTGGAACAGGACGGAGTGGGGTGCCACAGCACAACTATCCCAAACAAGGTGCTTGCAAACTCGTGTAGACTGTCCCTTTAAGTCAGAAGTATTGCTGTTTAAAATTAGAGGGAAAGACAAGTCAAAATGAATCTTTCATGATTCAGATAGAGCCTGCAGTTTTAATCTACTTTTCAGTTTTCCAGTTTTTTTTTTTAATTATTATTGTTATTATTATCAGGTATTTGTAGAGCGCCAACAGGTTCCGCAGCGCTATGCACATAGGTGGTATATAAAAATGATTACAGGGATCAAATGGGGAGAGATGGTCCTGCCAAGAGTTGCACTCTTTGTGTTGTTTTCCCAAGTATATTTTGTTAAAAAGCGTAGCTAGGGAAACCCAGGGGCTGCAATGCACTACTGGGAGCTACCTGTTGATTGGTGGCTGCACACATATGCGTCATGCCTTTTGTCATTGGCTCACCTGATGTGTTTAGCTACCTCCCAATAGTGCATTGCTGCTCCTTCAACAAAAAATTACATTAGAAAGTTGTTTCAAATTGTATGTTCTATCTGAATAATTTAAATACATTTTGGGTGTCATATCCATTTAACTATTTGGCTAGCAATTGCATTGGTAATAAATGATATATATTTTTTACAAGCAACTTTACTCTGATATTGTATTGTGTAAACATGCTGCAAAGTCAATCAGACTGGAGTTTGAACAACTCCCTTAACCCTTTGAGTGCTAAGAACTTTCCCACCTGGGTGCTAAGCTGTTTTAAGGTTTTTTTTAATTTAATTTATTTTTTTTTAACTTTTTTTTCAGATCCCCAAGACACTGTAGGAAAGGTTAGGCGATTTCCTTTCCAACGGTGGTTCTTGGGGGTCTGTAGCTGCTTAGATGCTTGAGATACAGGCTTTAAAGCAGCATGCCCCTGTCCCTATACTTAACATTGTCAATTTTAAATAAAGTTGCGTGGTGACATCATCACATCATTGCGCGTGATTTCACTGCGCATAACGTGATGCCCGGCAATGCTTGTCACTATGCAGGCCTGATCATCGGGGTCGGAGCGGGTGGGAGCCCCCAGATCTCCCTCAAGTTGGGAGAGTGCTAGCGACGACTCAGCACTGAAAGGGTTAAGGAAGTTGATGGTATGCAGATAGTTCAAAACATGACTTAAACCTGAGTCCAAGCAATCAAGTTTCAATGACTTAAAGCGACAGTCAACACCAGAATTTGTGTTGTTCCAAAAGATAGATAATCCCTTTATTAGCTATTCTGCAGTTTTGCATAACCAATACAGTTAAAATAATTAGGGGTGGACCTACAGGAGGTGCAGGGGGTGCCACTGCACTGGGGCCCAAGGACTGGGGGAACCACACAGAGTCCCAGAGAGAGTAGCTGCCAACTTTTATTAAAAACCAGAAGCGGAAATAAAATGATTAAAGAAAGTGTGCAGCATTTATCATGAGACCTCCCTGTGCTGATATGTAAATATACTAGATTGTCAGGTGCACTGCTGCCACAATTCCCTCTTTCCTAGACAGTGCACATGTATTTTAGAGCAGCACACAGCAGAGGCTTTAGTGGTTTTTTTATTCTACAAACTGCTTTTTTTTATATGATGACTATGATCGGCACTTCACAGGGGCGACACATGGGGGAAAAGTCCCTGCAATGCAGGAGGTGAGATATACATATAAAAGGTGCATACATATATATTGCAGCTTTGTCTCCCTCTCAAATTGTATTTTTTTAATTGAAGCAGTGTGTGATCCCCCGGATGGGCTGCAAGATTTCACGTGCACCTATCTGGATGACATAGCTATTTTTAGTCAGTCTTGGAATGAACCTCCAAACACGTAGCTATGGTTTTACAATGGATACGGCAGGCAGGCATGGCCATCCACCCATACAAGTGCCAGATAGGGATGGCCGAAGTCCAATATATTGGCCACCGTGTAGGCAGTGGAAAACAGAGACCAGAACTGGCCAAGATCAAGGCAATTGTAAACTGGCCCATACCCAAAACTAAAAGGCAGGTGTTTGCTTTCCTAGGGATGGCAGGCTACTATCGGAAGTTTGTCCGCAATTATAGTGTGACAGCCAAACCCCTGATGGACCTAACAAAAAAAATCCCTGCCCCGGACAGTCCTGTGGTCCCCAGAGTGTAACCAGGTATTTGAAACTCTGAAAGCTGCATTGGGAAACACTCCTGTATTGGCTGCCCCCAACTTTAACAAAAGATTTTTGGTGCACACAGATGCCTCTATGTACAGCCTCGGAGCAGTTCTGAGCCAGGTAGTCAACAAGGGAGAGGAGTACCCTGTAGCCTATCAAAGCAGAAACCTACAAGATTGAGAGGTGGGATATGCAGACCTTGACTAAAATGTGTCCCCCACTAAAATGCATCATGTTGTATGTGAGACAGAGTGAAAGTGTGTGTGTGAGAATGTGTGAACGTGTGTGTGTAAGAAAGTGAAAGTGCTTGTATGAGAGAGAGAGAAAATGTGTGTGTTTTTCTGAGTGTATATATGTGTTTGTGTGCATGTCTAATTGTGCAAAAAGAGTGAGAGAGTGTGTGTAAGATTGTGTATGTGTGAGAGAAAGTGTGTCTCGATTTGCCTTTTACCATGCTGCATAATCATTGTTGTCACCAAAGTAACCTGTTACTATTACTTTGAGTTACTTTTTTTAGTGGGGGGGGGGGGCGCAAAAAAGAAATCTTGCATCAGGGCCCTCTGTTAATTAGGTCCGCCACTAATAATAATACACGTTTTTCCTTTGTGATTACCTTTTATGTAAGCCTCTGCAAATTGCCCCCTTACGTCAGTTCTTTTGACAGACTTGATTTTAGCCAATCAGTGCTGACTCCTAGGTAACTTCACGTGCATGAGCTCAATTTTATCTATGTGACACACATGAACTAACACCCTCTAGTGGTGCAAAACTCTCAAAATGTATTCAGATTAGAGGCGGCCTTCAAAGTCTAAGAAATTAGCATATGGGCCCAAAGAACAAAGCAAAATTTGTTGATAAAAATACATTGAAAAGTTGTTTAAAATTAGATGCCCTATCTGAATCGTGAAAGTTTATTTTGGACTTGACTGTCCCTTTAAAGGGCCACTGTAAGTAAATATTTTCTATGCCTGTTACTAGCTAACTACCCCAAATACGCTTTTTATCAATAGCATTTCATTAACATATATCTACCGTATATCAGAAATCTTGTCTGCAAATTTAATTGTTTTCCAAACCCACTCCGTGGGTATCCTTTGCTCTGTACCAATCTGTTTACAATACCTAGGTTTCAAAATGGTGCTTTAAACACAAAGTTATTGGTTTAAGTATTTTGAACATGCAGTGCTGAAAATAGTGGGCAGGATAAATTGACATCATCGGCGAATAAAAGATATAACTTTTAGAATGTTATGAAACTTTGTTTTGGAGAAAATATAGGTCAGTAGGTTTTAATTAATGTTTATTAACTTTAATATGTTAGTTGTTTAGCTTAAAAATTATAACAGAAAGTAATCCTTTAAGTTTACTTTCCATCAAAAAAGTTTTGGAATAGTCATCTTTTACCAGATAGACCACTCTGTATTTAATTTAATCAATGCGCCCATAGCATTGTATTTCTTACTTCTTGCTAATTTGTTGTTTAAAATTGTGCCCAATGTTCAAATCACTTGAAGCATTTTTTTTTTACCTGTGTTTTTTTTTTTTTTTTTTTTTGTGTTAAAAGGAACATAAAACCCCAAATTTTCATTTTATTATTCAGATAGAGCATACAATTTATAATAAGTTTCCAATTTACTTCTATAATCAAATTTGCTTCGTTCTCATGTTATTTTTTCTTTGAGAGATATCTAGATAGGTAGCGTGCACAAGCCTGAGGGACTACATGACAAGTAATAGTGCTGTCTTCTAGTGCTCTTGAGAATGTATAACATTGTTGCAAAACTGCTGTTATATAGTACTGCAGACACCTGCACACTGCTAAGCTTTACATCACTGCTTTTCGAAAAAGGATAACAAGAAAACTAAAGTGAATCTGATAATAGAAATAAATTGAAAAGTTGTTTAACATTATATGTTCTATCTGAATCATGAAATCATTTTTGGGGGTTTTATGCCCCTTTAGTGTATTCTTTGAATGTTTGTAGATGTCTTTAATTAACACAGAGGTGACTTACATTCATATTTTACTTTTAAAGTTTTGATACAATTACAGACATTAACTTACTCATTGGGCACAATAAGACTTGTAGGTACTTATAGGGCTCTAGTTAGAATTATCACCCCATATATTAGTCATTTTTGTGTGTGCTGATAGAATTATAGTTTGTATATAAACTTAAAGGGACACTGTACCCAATTTTTTTCTTTTGTAATTCAGAAAGAGCATGCAATTTTAAGCAACTTTCTAACTTACTCCTATTATCATTTTTTCTTTGTTCTCTTGCTATCTTTATTTGAAAAAGAAGGCATCTAAGATTGTTTTGGGTTCAGTACTCTGGACAGCAACTTTTTTATTGGTGAATGAATTTATCCACCAATCAGCAAGGACAACCCAGGTTGTTCCACAAAAATGGGCCGGCATCTAAACTTACATTCTTGCATTTCAAATAAAGATACCAAGAGAATGAAGAAAATTTGATAAAAGGAGTAAATTAGAAAGACGCTTAAAATGTCTTGCTCAATCTGAATCACAAAAGAAAAAATTTGGGTACAGTGTCCCTTTAATGTAGCTTCTCAGTTCTGATACTCTCCAATTTAAAAAAATGCCCCTTGTAACACTGTAGCATTTGAACATGTAATACTGACCTCTGTACACAATGTATAATGTATAACAAATACTGCCCTATTCCTAATTTGTATTTAGTTTTTATGTTTCATTAACATTACATTTTCATTATCCTTGTCTGTTACTTACTATCCAGTATATGAGTACATATAGACAGCCATCTAAACAATAGTTTGCTTATATAAGGCAGCTGAGTTATGTGTTTAAACAGGGCACAGAAATAATGTGGACATGCTCTGTACAAACCCTGCATTCCATTTTGAACACATGGTCAGCCTGCTGCATTCACCCAGTGAGGAGATTCGCCTTATGGCTGGTGCTGCCTTAGCAACCTTTGCATTCAATAATTCTAGTCTACAAAAGGAAATTGTCCAATCTGGTGGTATTAGATGGTATGACATCGGGCCTTTCTTGGAATCAGCCAATCAAAACTTCAGAGTTGATGCAGCTTTCCAGGTACATTATGTTAAAAGTGCAAACAATGTAAAGCTTAACCCTTTGTTTTTAATATAAATTAACATTTAGATGATTGTATTTGCTTTTTTTATGTTTTAAGTTTTAAATTTTGCTCCAACTTTGGACCCCATTACATATGCGGCGTCGCCCGCAAAAGCTGGTGCCGCCGGTTTTTACGTGATTTTGGTATTACATATTTGGAGTTGCATACAAGTTAGGAGCGTATATTTCACCCGTCGTCTGTATTTTTTTTCTCCCCTATATTAACGTAGAACAGCCGCGCAATTTGGTATCCAATATACAGCATAAGGATTTACGCACGCAGAATTCAGAAAATCGACATTTTGATCTTGCCACAAATTGCAGGCGCAGCAACCCTTTCACTGACTAAAAAACAACGTAACTCCCTGGAAGTCTTAACAAACACATACATTAAAGCAGCATCTCAAATAGTTGAAGGGACAGTATACTATGAGATGTGTTTTTTTTTTTTTAAGGTTTGATTGTGTATTTGAAATAGCTGATTTTGTATTTGGAAGCCACAACCTAATCAAATGTATTAAGCTTGTAGGTATAATCAAATCTCATTACTTTATCACATTGTGTACATATACTTGCTTTTTACTTTACAGGGAGTGCAGAATTATTAGGCAAATTAGTATTTTGACCACATCATCCTCTTTATGCATGTTGTCTTACTCCAAGCTGTATAGGCTCGAAAGCCTACTACCAATTAAGCATATTAGGTGATGTACATCTCTGTAATGAGAAGGGGTGTGGTCTAATGAAATCAACACCCTATATCAGGTGTGCATAATTATTAGGCAACTTCCTTTCCTTTGGCAAAATGGGTCAAAAGAAGTACTTGACAGGCTCAGAAAAGTAAAAAATAGTGAGATATCTTGCAGAGGGATGCAGCACTCTTAAAATTGCAAAGCTTCTGAAGCGTGATCATCGAACAATCAAGCGTTTCATTCAAAATAGTCAACAGGGTCGCAAGAAGCGTGTGGAAAAACCAAGGCGCAAAATAACTGCCCATGAACTGAGAAAAGTCAAGCGTGCAGCTGCCAAGATGCCACTTGCCACCAGTTTGGCCATATTTCAGAGCTGCAACATCACTGGAGTGCCCAAAAGCACAAGGTGTGCAATACTCAGAGACATGGCCAAGGTAAGAAAGGCTGAAAGACGACAACCACTGAACAAGACACACAAGCTGAAACGTCAAGACTGGGCCAAGAAATATCTCAAGACTGATTTTTCTAAGGTTTTATGGACTGATGAAATGAGAGTGAGTCTTGATGGGCCAGATGGATGGGCCCCTGGCTGGATTGGTAAAGGGCAGAGAGCTCCAGTCCGACTCAGACGCCAGCAAGGTGGAGGTGGAGTACTGGTTTGGGCTGGTATCATCAAAGATGAGCTTGTGGGCCCTTTTCGGGTTGAGGATGGAGTCAAGCTCAACTCCCAGTCCTACTGCCAGTTTCTGGAAGACACCTTCTTCAAGCAGTGGTACAGGAAGAAGTCTGCATCCTTCAAGAAAAACATGATTTTCATGCAGGACAATGCTCCATCACACGCGTCCAAGTACTCCACAGCGTGGCTGGCAAGAAAGGGTATAAAAGAAGAAAATCTAATGACATGGCCTCCTTGTTCACCTGATCTGAACCCCATTGAGAACCTGTGGTCCATCATCAAATGTGAGATTTACAAGGAGGGAAAACAGTACACCTCTCTGAACAGTGTCTGGGAGGCTGTGGTTGCTGCTGCACGCAATGTTGATGGTGAACAGATCAAAACATTGACAGAATCCATGGATGGCAGGCTTTTGAGTTTCCTTGCAAAGAAAGCTTGCTATATTGGTCACTGATTTGTTTTTGTTTTGTTTTTGAATGTCAGAAATGTATATTTGTGAATGTTGAGATGTTATATTGGTTTCACTGGTAAAAATAAATAATTGAAATGGGTATATATTTGTTTTTTGTTAAGTTGCCTAATAATTATGCACAGTAATAGTCACCTGCACACACAGATATCCCCCTAAAATAGCTAAAACTAAAAACTACTTCCAAAAATATTCAGCTTTGATATTAATGAGTTTTTTGGGTTCATTGAGAACATGGTTGTTGTTCAATAATAAAATTAATCCTCAAAAATACAACTTGCCTAATAATTCTGCACTCCCTGTATATTTGTTCTTAAAACAATCACCAATACTTGGAGAGAACAGGAAATCATATTTGTATTACCTTTATCTCTTTAGAACCCACTGGGAGTGTAATTTATTCTACTGTTAACACAGCTTGGCATTGATGCTAAAATATATAATGGGACAGTCAAGTCCAAAGAAAACCTTCTTGTTTCAAATAGGGCATGTCATTTCAAACAACTTTTCAATTTAATTCTAACATCTATTTTGCTTTGTTCTCTTAGTTGAAAGCTAAATCTAGGATGGCTCATATGATAATTTCTAAGACCTTGAAGGCTGCCTCTTTGCAATTGTGTCAGACCAATCACAAACATAACCTTTCACCTGCATCCTTAAAACACCTGATAATGCACACCTATCAGTAACATCAGTATTATATATACCCATGTGTCAATTTATATTGGATGTGAGATACATTGATTTACATCTTAGAAGTGAATATTACTATATGTACCCTTCATAAACAACTATTGTGGATGTGAGTTATAGTACAAGAATATGTCATAAACATTATAATATTACCTGTTTTTATTGCCATTTCCACACAGGTCATATTATGTTTTAACAATATTAGTGTAACAGAACACACCTTACATGGATGTGTATGACAATGACATAAATAACAGTGGACAAGGTTTATGGTGAACTATAATAATATTTATTTATTTATTTGGCTTCTTGGATGAGAGAGCTGAGGTGCCTGTAGTGGATTTCCTTGTTTTAGAAGATTCTGGTGTTTCGGCTGGTGTGCTGGCCACAGATGATAGGCTGGAGGCAATGTCCTGCTGGTGTATAAAGTGCTCAACCAACACACCCAAGAGTTGATTTTGATCTCTCCATCTATTGTGCATCTGCATATCAGACAGAATTTGCATCATCTGTGACTGGTTCTGAACACTTGCACTTAATGATGCTGCCATGTACCTCTGCAGCTCTATGCTACATTGTTGTATCCTTTCTTGGCTCCTGATGAACCTCTCTTGGTTCCTGAAGAACCTCTCTTGGCCTCTTTGTATGCTCTCAGTGCTTGTTATGAGCCTCCTCTGGAGTGCAATGTATTCCTCACCCAGGGGAGAATACAATGCATCCACAGGCTCTTGAGCAGCAGGGCTTCTAGTTGCTTGTGGGGCAGGTTCAGCTGCATCTGATGGTCCCTGTGGGGCAGGTTCAGCTGCATCTGATGGTCCCTGTGGGGCAGGGTCAGCTGCATCTGATGGTCCCTGTGGGGCAGGGTCAGCTGCATCTGATGGTCCCTGTGGGGCAGGGTCAGCTGCATCTGATGGTCCCTGTGGGGCAGGGTCAGCTGCATCTGATGGTCCTTGAGGTGCAGCTGTAGTTTCTGCTATATTTCCATCTGCAGATGGTGGAGCTTGTCCAAGTGATGAGGATGGTGGAGCTCTCATGGTTGATAGTCCCACTGATGACCAGTGTGTGACCACTCAGCCTGATCAATTGGCACTTCTTGTGACATAGTCTGTGGGTAAAATCCATGACTGACATGAGATTGTGTTGTGGGGGGGGGGGTAAATACATGGACCCTTTATGGCTGTCTTAGCTCCCCCTCAAAGCCAAAGGAAGGATATTCCTCTGGCCAGGAATCTTGCCAGGGGTCATGGCAATGGTGGTGGAATCACTCTGGGGTCCTCAACTGAAGCCATCCAACCATGCTCATGCCTGGGAGCATACTGTTCTTGCGGTTGCCTGAAGACTGGTGGTGGTGGTGGCATGGATGTTTGTATCCTCGTGCCAGGAGGTTCTGTGGAGGAGTCACAGGATGAGAGGGATTAGTACAGTCAGATATATGTCCATCTGGGCATATAATGTACATTGATACATGCTAGGTCCTATACTGATTTTAATGTCAAACTCTATAACATGCATGTGCACATTGTGAGTTGTTCTCTGATTGATTTGAATATGAGCAGTATACAGGGATGTGCTTCATACAATTAGTTATGTGTCCATTCAATGAAATGTTAGTATTGCACTATTCCACCTCATATCATGAATTGCATTGTGTTAAGTAGCAGTAATGTCAAGTATAATTGTAGATGTTTCTGTTAGTATGCCAAATACCATGCTCCTCATGTACATGAATGTGTGATTAAAGGATGTTATATCTCAAATACATATAATACTGGTATGTGGGAAGTTACTCACCAGCATGATGTGCTGTGGTTGCAGCCCCTGAGTCACAAGCCCCTGGAAGTCCACGGACTGCTGTGACACTCTGGGACCTGCGTATCATCTCCTGCCAGGTGTTATACTCTATATCCAGGGCTGGCCCACTGCCTGTTCCCTTCTGGTGCATAGCTTCCTGCCCCATCTTTTCTTTGACCCACCTCTTTCAGTCATTCCAGCGCTTTTTCAGGCCCTCAACATTCCTCCTCTGCGGGGCCACACTGTTGACAGCATCCTCTACTGCTAATCATGCAGTTTTTCTCTTTTTGGCAATGCCTTTGCCCTTCTCCTGCCCGAAGAGGGCACTGTAATTGTCCATGATGGCCTGGACAAGGGCAACATTTTCAGCAAATGAGAAGTTGGGACATCTCAGCCTGTCATCCTCCATGGCCACTTGGCTTCCTCCCTGTGATGTCCCTGGTGTGGTTTCCTCCCTATCCTTTCCCTCCTCCTCCCTTCTGTCCCCATATGTGTACCCTCTGTCCCTCTCCTAGATGTGCCTAGGGCTCTTGGGCATCTCCCCTCCCATCATCCCTTCTGTCTCTCCCTCCTCCACTTACTCCCTGACGGGGACCCCACTGCTCCTCTTGCCCTCTCCAATACTCCTCTCCCTGCCACTCCTCTCCCCTCTTCCCCTCCGCCCTACCTCTCCCTGCCATCCTCACACTAAATCACACTACACACACTCACACTCCCAGTTCAATCACACACAATCACAACCAAACACTCAGCCTATCACACTGTAAAAATCAAATAAAATGTGTGAGGTGTTAGAAAACAAAATGTGTGGTGTATTTGTATATGTATGTATGTATGTATGCAATGTGTGCAATATGTAAAAATATGTGTAAGTGTACAATCTTACTCAACAACAATGCGACCTAACTAACTCCTCTGTCTGTGCCTCTGACTAATCCTCCACTCCATTGTAGTGTGTTGTAGCTCAACGAACAATCCAAACACACTGAAGAAAATGGCGGCTACGCATGGGTTTATATATGAATTTGAATAGCGTAATTACGTGTCGCATTTTATCTGAATTCCGGTTTCATTTTTATGAGTGTTAACCTAATTTGCATAATACTACTCTTTATTGACACTTTCCGTGGACATAATATTGGCGTAAGTTACTTGCGATGACTAAAATGTGTATTTGCCCACATTTCAGAAGATCGCCAGTTTGTCCTACTTACACCAGTTTAGCATCTAACGGCGCAGTATATGTTATACCCCGATGTGCGAGTTGAAATTACGGGCGGTGCGGGTTTCCACGGGTTACGGGCGGTGCGGGTTATCTTTAACTTGTTAGCAAACAAGTGCAATGCGGTTTATCAAAATTTTCAAGCACATCAATTTCTAACATTGAAAAAAGCCATGCAAGGAATCAATTAATTCTACTCAGAACTGGCAAAAATGGTTTTCAACTCATCCAATGTGTTTATATTAGGGATGGGCGAATGTGTACATTTTCTAATGTAGAACGAATGTTATTACTAAAATTCGAATTCTAAATCCGAATGTCGATAAGAACGAATATTCTTGAAAATTCGAAAATCGAATGTTATTTACAGTTTTCGAATGTCACTTTCGAATTCGAATGTTTATAATTATATCGAATGTCTCATTCAAAATTTCAAATTTAACATTCTATTTAACAAATACTATTCAGAAGTTCAATAGTTCATGTGGTAGGGTGGGAATTTAGTAAATTGATACATAATAGATACAAATATATCATTTTGAATGTTTCCATATAGAATATTGCATAATTCGAATATTACATTTAAAGAAAGCATTACAAATACTATTACAAACATAAATTCGAATTTTTCTAATTCGAATATAAATTTGAATTTTTCTAAATCGAATATTGCATAATTTGAATATTACATTTAAAGAAAAAGCATTAGAAATACTATTACAATCTAAATTAGAATTTTTCGAATTCGAATACACGTATTGCATAATTCGAATATTACATTTAAAGAAAAAGCATTAGAAATACTATTACAATATAAATTCAAATTTTTCAAATTCGAATATTGCATAATTCGAATATTACATTTAAAGAAAAAGCATTAGAAATACTATTACAATCTAAATTCTAATTTTTCGAATTCGAATATTTTCAAATGTAATCGTAAAATTCGAAACCGAACATTCGAAAATCGAATGTTAGAATGTTATGTAAACATTCGAAATTCGATTTGAACGAACGAACGAATGTGTTAAAATTCGTGCCGTTTTTCTAATGTTGCAAAACATTCGCCCATCCCTAGTTTATATTTTAAAGCCCAAAGATCCTTTGACAAACTGATGAAAAAATGTGTTTTCTGTTTGGTTTGTGGAGTTAAATAAACCCCATGCACAGTATAATGGGTGTTTTCAGGCCAAAACTGATTTTGAGAAATGTTGGCTAAATGAACTATTGTGTTTTTTTCTATTGTTCTGGAATGGAGCTGAATAATAAAAAAAAAATCACTAGAAGAAAATATAGTGCATTTTGGTTAGCCAGGAAATCAGAAACTCGCCTTTGCCTGAATTTCCAGGAATAAAATAGGTTCAGCTTGGTTATCTAAAACATTTTCTTGTGAGAGAAAGAACATGAACTTGATCTTTCATGACACTAGGCCCAGTTAGGGCCCAGCCCTGCCATAGTAAAAGGGACAGCTAACACCTCGAGAATTTTATAAAAAAAAAGTCTTTAAATATGCATAATGAAAAACTTTGCAATATACTTTCATTTTATATTTTGCCCCTTTTTGTGTAATTTAGTTAAAAAAATTGAGAATTTTGTAATTCTCAGAACTTAAAATGCTGATTTATCATATCTCACTAATTGATGATTACTAAAAATAATAATTGATGATTACAAAAAAAGTACCACAAACAATGAAACTCTCGCCTTTGCCGCAGATTGTGTTGCCCAAATTTTGCATACCCGTGCAGGTAACATGATTTTAAATGGGCAGGAGTTGGGTATTTCCAGGTTGGCTTTAGGCATTCCCTAGTTTTACTTGCCTGGTAAAGTCAGGGCATAAGAAAGTTAGGGAAAGTGTCAGGAGGGAAATCACAATCCATAATAATATCACAAAATGTTGGGAGGTTGAGAGCTCTTGATATTTATATAGATGTACTGTATGTATGAATACATATGTTCATGAATGCACATGCTATACGATTTCTCAAACCTTTTTCTTTAACATATTTTCGTAACAAGTATGATTAAAGTGAAGGTAAACTTTGATGAATGAAAGCCCGGTTTTTAAAAATACTATTAAAAACAGGGGCACTTTCATTCATCAAAGTTTAGGAAGCAGCCGTTTTGTTTTAAAACTTACCTTTCTTCTCTTCACAGCCAAGGCAGCTTCCTCTGCACGGAGATCCTCTCTTCACACATCAGCAATGACTAATCTGGCTTCCTCCAATCACAACATGTCCTCAGGCAATAATTCCCCTGGGGGGGGAAAGCCGTGATTGGAGGAAGCCGGATTAGTCATTGATGACGTGTGAAGTGAGGATCTCCAGGTGGGGGAAGCTGCTCCGGCTGTGAAAAGAAAAAAGGTAAGTTTATAAACAAAATGGCTGCTTTGTAAACTTTGATGAATGAAAGTGGCCCTTTTTTAATAGTATTTTTAAAAACTGGCCTTTCATTCATCAAAGTTTACCTTCACTTTAAATAGCTTGGTTTTTAAGTTTCCGTGTAATGTTCTCAATTGCATCTGTATTGCTATGTCAAATTGTGTCATCTTGCTTTCAAGCTGTATTCATTGTACCCTTGTATAGTGCGTATTTACAAATAAAACAATTAGTATAATAACAACCTCTGATACAAATTTTGATACTATTTTCAAGTGCTTCAATGTACAATGGTTTAGATGTCACTGTGGCTTTTTTGCAGCTAGTAATTCTAGCAAGAATTATTCCAGATAAAGAGCCTTCATTCACATGTGCCACTGGGATTCAGACCCTTATGAGTATTCTGGAAAGTACCACAAACAATGAAACTCTCGCCTTTGCCGCAGATTGTGTGGCCCGAATTTCGCATACCCGTGCAGGTAACATGATTTTAAATTAGCATAAGTTTCACAGAAAATAATCTTATTCAAGTATACCTTGATCACCACACATCGTTTCATAATTCAGTGAGTGATACATAAGTTCTGTTAGATGCATGAAGTACTTAGCCTATATAGAAATAGATTATTCTAATAAAAAAAGGAAAGCTAGATAGAGGATTCTCACATATGAATGGTTTGTTGTCTTGATCGGTATTGACAATTTAAGATAGAAATCAACACAGCATTATCACTGTTATGGCCTATCCAATATCTCCAAAATGTTCAGTTGCTATGGAGTTCTAGCAACCTAATATCTAAACCTCAATTTTTTTCTCTATTATTTTCCATAGAAAAGCAAAGGAATTGCTGAGACTAGATTGAAGAGACTTATCCATCATTATAGAGCCATAATGTTAAAACATATAATTTAAACACTAGCAATGTTGTAATGTTATGTGTTTAACCCTAACACAGATTCTAGACACATGCTCAAAGCCCCGCTATGTTCCTGCAGAGCACTGTTGGTCCCAAGTGGAAACTGCCAATGATCCAATCACCAGCGCTAGACGCACGACTCAACTGTGCAACTAGCGGTACTAATTAAATCAATGGCAGTTTTCGCCTGGGACCAACAGTGATCTGCGGGTTCAAATTAGGACTTTAACTATGTGTTTAACCTCTTTGCGGGGGTTGAACACATTGAATTACAGCATTGCTAATGTTAAAATTACATGCTCTAATGGATTAAAGCATGTAAACTAATGGCCATTAACAAAATTAGGGTAGTAAACATACATAAATTAACATAGTGTAGACACATTCCATGTTTTGATCTTAGATTGGGTCAAGTAATGTTTAGGGATAAGGTTGAGTGATCAAGATTCAGAATGTGTGATGTCCAGTGACATGGCTGAGGCAGTGATGGAATCTGGGTGGTCTTGAGTCAGTATTTGATGTTCCTTGGCAGCATTTTGCTGATCTCAGCCTCAGGGTTTATTGAGAGAAACCAGGACATTACTAAGGCAAAAACAAATGAGAGAGAGAAGGATGAATGGAGCTCCCAATCTGAGAATACACGTTTATAGCTTCTACATTCCATAGTAATGCCAAAGTCTACCTTTATCTAGATTTTCTGAAAACACTAAGGTCTATATTACAAGTGGGGCACTACTGATAGCACAGGGTGAATTATCAGTGTTGTTGCAACATACATCTTCCTATAACCTTTTAAATAATAGATATGCACTATTAAATTACTATTATGTGCAGAGTGGTAGTGAGGAGCTGATGGGTATAAGGTAGAAACATAAGGGTAGCACAGTTTAAAACATTTACAAATGTTCTTTAAGTGAGAATCCCTGGACAACACAGCTACTCAAATCCAAAACAAAAATCTGTACAGACCGCCATGTTCTCCACCTCACAAGACCCAGCATGCATTCCCTCCCCCTCCCGGACTTATCACTATTCTATAGGGCTTCCCCACTGCCAAACACACTGCCCAGTGTCAAGAGCAAAGTCTTGGAGGGTGTCTAGTGTTCACTGCTCAGGATGCTCAGTGTCTCTTTCTCAGCATGCCAGTATTTCTATAAGAAGTCTGTGCCTCTTATGCACATAACTAAACAGCCCACCACTGTACCAGGCTTGACTGTAAAATTTAGGAACCCCTTTGCTTACTTTGCTCGGGTAACGGCTCTGTTTTAACATAAGCGGAACTGGTGCCTAGAATGCCTCACATGGTGCAGCTTGCTCACAGTGGGCTTGCAGATCACCATTTGCTTCACTCACTTCCTTTTACCTCTTTCAGAAGCTTGTGCACACCACTTGATTACTACTTGCACGCTGGTAATAAACTTTTGAAATATAAATCATTAAAAAACTAAAAATTAAAACTACTAATCCAATGATTTTAGAGACATTCGAAACCTGGGACATAGCGCTTAAACAATTCCCTTTTATATCTTCTCGGCCTTTTCCCTTAACATCGATGATTACAAACGGAATAATAGAGTTAACTAATTTTGTAGCTTAACGACAGTAGGCTGCTACAGTTGTAGATTTACCTGCATATCACCTTATAGACAACGAACAAATCAAATCACAGGCAACATTTGTGCAGCAGGGGTTGAATGGATTCACTCACTGGTATACATACCATAGAACACATTATTTCTTTACGAGAAACCCACTAGCTAAAAACATGTTGAGACTATGCACTAACTTTGAACTGCTATGCACTCAAACTCCCTCACCAAGACATACAATATCAAAAATATATAAATTATTGACCCAAAACCAACCAGGATACGTCCGTCGCTATATGGAAAATTGGAAAAGAGACTTGGGAATTATTATACTGCCACAGACTTGCTCACAGATTTTTCAACATACTCTAAAAACATCAGCATCTTCTAACCTTACTGAACTCAACCTCAAAATATTACGTATTACTTGCAGACTTCACCGCTTGTTCCATACGATGGACAATAGATGTTAGCGCTGTGGACATGTAGGAAGTGATATGGCTCACCTATGGTGGTGGTGCTCCTCTATTAGGGATCTTTGGGGATGAATTATTACAGAAATAGAACACATATTAGAAACACAATTTCCTTTAGATCCTTTAATCTGGCTTTTAAATAAACCCCTGAAACTGAAACACAAACTAACACAAATACTTTTCTTTATTATGACAAATAGTGTAAAAGCTTGATAGCTAAAAATTGGAAAAATAGAGAGACCCCTGACATATTGATGTGGAGGGAAAAAGTTTCTGAGATATTGGGACTGGAGGAGTATCATTATATTGAACATGACCAAATGGATATACAGTATATGCTGATATAGCGACGCTTTGGGAACAATACACTCACACATTGAACAAGACATAAAAAATATCACCTTTGGAAATTATAATAGATGAGCAGATGGGACTTAAGATATAGATAGAAAGACCTAGGATCAGATAACTCGTAGGGATAAAATGTACAGATAAAATAGAATTTTTAGAACATTCCAATGGACTTGAATTAGATTAAGATTCACTATTTTGGTGGTATTATAGGTTTAAACTGTTATGTATTTGAAAATGAATCAGCCTTTGTATGCACCTGGGAGCTGCGTCTCCGAACATGTAACATGATGACTCTGATGCTAAATAAAGCTAATTTAAATAAATAAAAAAAATAAAATACTTTCGTGTAACAGCTGATGTTGCCCCCCAAAGTTTTTAGTCATCTCAGACAACGTGAGCAAAAGCCAGAAGAGGCTTTTGTAGTGTCCCTCATGGGGAAAGGGAGATAGCAAGGTTGCGCTATCCGACCACCAGATGTTAGTGGTGTTAGTTATTACTTTCAACTTATAATACAAGCACAACACTCTGGGTAATGATTTACTTGCACTGTGTTAGTGCTCAAGAGCACTAATATTTTTGAACTCCACTTGTAATCTAAGGCTAATTATATATTTATATACACATCATGTTTTGGTTAAAAGGAGATATAACATATACAGCAATTTTCTGTAATAAAATATTTGTATTGAGGTGGCTGATTATAGTGCATTTAAGAAAAAATACAATATAAAGCATATATAAGTATTTATTGAAAGAAGACAGCAGCAAACAAAAACCCAGATATTGCTCAATTAACACATAAGTTTATTAAATTAGTGTCGTTTTTGGTTATATTAAAACCTGTTGTTAAAGCTCCACAATGTTGTTTGAGAATTCTGTTTATCTGCAGACAAATGTCAGACAAAATCAAAATGGTTTCCTTGCAGCTGACACTGAATGTTCCAAAATGTTGGTTGCGTCACAAAAAACAAAAGGCGTGTGGTTTTGACAGAATTATTTGATCGGTTAATCTGAAAAGTCGGTTAAAAAGAGTTTGTTAAAATGTTTTAAAAGTTTTTGTTGGCAAGATGTGAAATCATAAGCCATAGCTGTCTAATCTGGATGGAAGGTTGACATTGGGGAATTTCAGTATCTAATTAACTGATAAGTAAGTTTAACTCAAACCCTAAGAAATCCTTAATTCTACACCTTGCTTTATTAGGGCTTTTGGATGCCATGATATCTATCAATGTTGTCAGATTGCTGAGTCAACTCCTGTCCCACCCATCAGAACAGGTCCAAGGTTCTGCAGCTATTGCATTAAGTTACTTAAGCTTCAACCACATGGCAGAAAGACAACTGCTAAAGAGGTAAAAATGATATTGTTAAAGGAAGATATAACAAATTTAGTCATACATTTGCAATCAACATATCTAAATGATTAGCATCGGTGTGAAGATATCTACTTCAATTTTACATTATGGCTGCTCATATGGAAATGCCTTAGACTATATTAAAGGGGCAGTGCTTCTTTGGTAAAAACTAATATTTTAAATCAAAGTAAACATAAAAAGAAACATATGATGTAAAAAAACAGCAAACAGCTTGTTTGCTTGCAAAATGAACATTTAGAAATTCTCAGTGTAGCCCTGTCCTCCGGAAGATAAGAGAGCTGACGTCTTGTCAGCTTTACATTCTGGCTGATCTGAGCATGGGAAATCTGACTCCTTGTTATCTAGTCTATTCACTTTATAGTAAACCAGCTCATGTCACTCCAGAAGTTTTATCACATCAAGTTATATAAACATTCCTGCAGAAGACAGTTACCTATGGTGGGAAGTACTAGATACTGCACAGATGTAGTGTAAAAAATAAATAAAAGGTAAAATCCATTAAAAAACATTAATATTACTTACTGCAATGATTTCTATTAACTATAAACCACTGCTTGGTGCTTTTTTTTTTACAACAATGAAACTAATATACAGGTTTATAAAATAGTTTTCACTTCCAGTTAGAATTCAATAAAAGTGGTGGTGGGGGAGGGGGTAATATTAACTCTCACTGGTGACACTAGGTTTTTAAATGTTGCCAAAGAAAGTGATGACGTTTTGTCAACCTTAAAATAATGGGCTTGATTTAAAGATGTAACATTAATAATATGGATGGTTAGTCAATCACATATTAACTTGAATGCATTCCTGGAATTAGCATTTTCCCAATAGTGGTGCATGTGAGAGCAGAGGCTCACTGCCATCCTCCAACAAACAGAAAACAATGCAGCTCCACAGCACTCATATAAAAGCAATGACCTTTATTGCAGAGTTTGATCCAAACAACAGCAAAGATTTGGGTGGTTCACCCTTATTCATGATATATAATATGACAATCTCATAGTGCATTATATCACATCTTAAAACAAACAAGTTTATTACATGAAATTCAAACATAAAGTCTTAACAATGCCACCTAGTGGCTCCCAGTATTAATGTAATGCCTTGCATTCCCACTTTGAGACTCAACAACCTATCCTATACTCAGAGGTTTTAGGTTTATCATGGGAAAACAGACACATCACAGTACTTATTCATCACATTAGGGACCATTGGATGATATCCATACTAAACCCACAGGTGCCTTAGGTGACAGTGGTAGAGACAAGTCAGGAAGGATAAGCAGATAGAATACAGCACATGTATCTTTCATTAGGAAAGGGAGTCATGACTCACATAGGAATTAACACAATTTGTTTGTGTGTGAACACAAATTGCACATCATTTTAAAAATGGTTAATTAGCAAGTAGAGTGGAACAAGCACTTCAAGTCACTCAAGTAGGTGCCTATGCTGAGATAGAAAAAGAAAAATTCTGAGTTGAGGCAGTTGCCCTCTCTTTGCCTCCTTCCAGCCATTGATGCTGACTGATTTCATCTGCACATTAACAGCTGCTGATCAGGCCATTTTCTATGTTGATGCACTCACAACCAGCCATCTTCATTCTTAATCTTCACAAGTTTTATTCATTATTGTTTCAGTAAAAAATGATCCTATAATTGTGTCCTTCCTCCTTTTTCTGATCACAATTCAAGTTCGATACTTAAAGAAACATTTACAGGGTAATTTTTCACCTATTGAAATCCACAACTAAGAGGACAAACTGAAATTACTAACAGCAATATTGAGTGACAGGAAGCAACTTAACGAAACAGATACAAATGCTACCAGCTTAATCAATTAAAGTTAAAATATTACTAATAATCACTTTTACACTAATATAAATAGCCAAATCAATAAACCAATAAATACATATGCCCACAATACCTATAATCCTTTCCACCTGTTCCTGCATGTTAATGAGCATAAGCTTCAGGACTGAACAGCCACCTCTGCACTGACAAATGTTAATAACATACAGGAATATCCACAGAGAAACTAAATACTTTATTGGAAAAAGTTTAAATTGATAACAGAGCTAAATCATAAGAATAAGAGCGCATAGAATGAACAGCACAAGCACACGTCTATAGATTTCAGCATCACTAAACACTACACCCTATTAAAAGGATCAATCAACCTAACCTGTGATGTAATTGATAAACACACAAAATCACCATTTAAAGAGATCAACAACACTAATAACAGTTTTGTGTTGTTTTCAGGCAGTTAACATTTCATGCTTCATGGGTATTAACAGCAGAAACATTTTGGGGTTATTTAAAAACACACTGACAACACTCTCCAAAGTTCAGGAATTGTCTATGGAAAACAAGTGTAAAATTGTGATCAAGATAATAGTAATTTCTTCCTTTAAATGAGAAAAGAGAAACGAATAAGGGGCGCATTCGATATAAATACAGAGCCTTGAAAACAAGAAATCTATTAAATAGAGAGCAATAAGTATTCCAAAAGTTTAATGCCTCTTCCCACTTTTATCAGCTACTCTTCTCCAAATCCCCCCTCAAGAGATAACCAGTAAAAAAAAGAAACAGAAAGCCTCTCATTGTGTATATAAATGTATATCACAGAGATGAAACAGAAATAGCAAATATAAGCTAACAAGAGTTACAGCACCCAAAGACTCAGCTGGCTTTACATGTGGAATAAAATATTTATTAAAATGTATATAAGTTGACCCTAAACAAAACATGTTCCCTTGTAAAAACAGTTTATATTCACAGGGCATTTCTCAGCTGTAAACAAGATGTTTCCTCAGACATATACACAATAAATAATTATAATAGAGGCGTTCCTGGTCTAATTCATGATCTCTTAAACTGAGTGAAATAGAGATCAAAGCATACGGATTATTTAGTCCCAGAAAGTTTTATAGTAATCAAGGACTGAAGGTGATAACGTAATGAAGTATCCTTTAGCCTTCTCCCTTGAACATACATCCGCTTCTGCCTATGTATATTGTAGCTCTGCAGGGGAGCGGCATAATCCATTATTTGTTGGGTGGATAAACCTCCTCAGTGCTGCTTCCACTTTCCCAAAGTGCTGAGTAATCAATGAAATGCCTGGACTTACATTGGAATTCTATTCCAAACGAGCGATGGTACCCCTCTGGAGCAGGTTTGGTCTGTATGTCCTATAGTAGGCGTGCTGATTGCAATGAGCGTGTTGCTGGTCAGAGACTTCTTGGTGCGTCACCAGTGAAGTAAGGTGATAATAGGCTATTGGAAGGGGAAGGCTCCTCACATAGAGGAAAAAGTTCCAGTGTGTAGTTCAGCGGACCAAAAACAGTATTCCCAATCGTAATAATGTATAATAATGAGGCAGAAAGTAATCACACTGGAACAAGGAGAGTCTTGTGAACAAAAAAAGCTTTAATGGACAATTCCAAGCTGAGTAAGGCTGAGGGTCACAGTCAGTGATGCCTGACGTGTTTCGCGCATGCGCTTCATCGGAGGCTACATAGATTCTAAGGACACTGGGTTATATACATAGTAGTGACCTCAGCAACACAACATCCAATGGTATTATCCATTCCTTATGGAGAACATTATTACTGGTTGTAAGATTATGGTGTTACCTGTTTTTATTTATCATATAGATTTGAGTAATAGATGTGCTCTGTGTGAAATGATTCAAGCATACGTTAATTATACATTATTTCCTAATATGAGTATAACATTTATCAAATAACATAGGCTTGAATAACATAAATTTATATTACAATTTAGTAATTTCATATAGTAATAAAAATTATATACATAGAAAATGAATCATAAATAAAATGAAATAAAACAAAAATTAAATAAAATCTGAAAATAGGGAAACTGCAAATAAAACATCTTGGGCGCGATCCGATATAGATCGCAGTTTGCGGCGCAAGCGAGGGAACCGGCGTCGCCCGCAGTTTCAGCTCGCAACTCGAGCTATCCCATATAAGTCGCTGTCAGATGCTAACGTGCCGTAAGACTGACAAACCAGCGATGTCCAGAAATCTGCGCAAGTACAAATTTCTGGCGTCGCCAGTGACTTGCGGCACGTTAGAAACTGCCGGCGCCTATAAAACCTGACTAAAGTCTAAAACACCCGCACTGTCTAACACGCCTCCCTAGCAAAGCCCGACACGTCTAACCCTCTATCCGCTATCCCCCTCACTATCCTAACAATAAAAAAGCTATTAACCCCTAAACCGTCGCTCCCGTACCCCGCCGCCAGCTATATTATATCTATAACCCCCTAAAGTGAGCCCCTAACAACGCCGCCATCTATATTAAAATTATTAACCCCTAATGTAAGCCCCTTACACCGCCACCATCTCTATTAAAATGATTAACCCCTTATTTAATCTACCTACCCCGCCGCCAGCTATATTATCTATATTAACCCTAAGTATATTATAGTTAATATAGGTATTACATTATATATATTAACTATATTAACCCTAATTATATTAGGGTTAATATAGTTAATATAGTTACTATAGTATTTATATTAACTATATTAACTCTATCTAACCCTAACACCCCTAACTAAATTTATATTAAATTAATCTAATTCATTTATAAACTAAAATATTCCTATTTAAATCTAAATACTTACCTATAAAATAAACCCTAAGATAGCTACAATATAATTAATAATTACATTGTAGCTATGTTAGGGTTAATATTTATTTTACAGGTAAATTGTTAATTATTTTAAGTAGGTATAATAGCTATTAAATAGTTATTAACTATTTAATATCTACCTAGTTAAAATAATTACCCAATTACCTGTAAAATAAATCCTAACCTAAGTTACAAATACACCTACACTATCAATAAATTAAATAAACTACAAACATCTATCTAAAAATACAATTAAATTAACTAAACTAAATTACAAAAAAAAACAAACACTAAATTACAAAAAATAAAAAAAGATTACAAGATTTTTAAGCTAATTACACCTATTCTAAGCCCCCTAATAAAATAATAAACCCCCAAAATAAAAAAAATTCCCTGCCCTATTCTAAATTAAACAAATTTCAAAGCTCTTTACCTTACCAGCCCTTAAAAGGGCCTTTTGTGGGGCATGCCCCAAAGAATTCAGCTCTTTTGCATACAAATACAATACCCCCCCCCATTACAACCCACCACCCACATACCCCTATTCTAAACCCACCCAAACCCCCCTTAAAAAAGCCTAACACTACCCCCCTGAAGATCTCCCTACCTTGTCTTCACCACACCGGGCCGAACTCCTGATCCGATCCGGGCGATGTTTTCCTCCAAGCGGCAAAGAAGAATTCTTCCTCCGGCGACGTCTTCCTCCAAGCGGCAGCAAAGTCTTCATTCTTCCGGCGGCATCTTCAATCTTCTTTCTTCGCTTCCGCCGCCGCGGAGCATACATCCCGGATGACTACTGAACTTGGAATGAGGTACCTTTAAATGACGTCATCCAAGATGGCGTCCGCCGAATTCCGATTGGCTGATAGGATTCTATCAGCCAATCGGAATTAAGTTAGAAAAAACTGATTGGCTGATTGAATCAGCCAATCAGATTCAAGTTCAATCCGATTGGCTGATCCAATCAGCCAATCAGATTGAGCTCGCATTCTATTGGCTGATCGGAACAGCCAATCGGAATTCGGCGGACGCCATCTTGGATGACGTCATTTAAAGGTACCTCATTCCAAGTTCAGTAGTCGTCCGGGATGGATGCTCCGCGGCGGCGGAGCGAAGAAAGAAGATTGAAGATGCCGCCGGAAGAATGAAGACTTTGCTGCCCCTTGGAGGAAGACGTCGCCGGAGGAAGAATTCTTCTTTGCCGCTTGGAGGAAGACATCGCCGGAGGAAGAATTCTTCTTTGCCGCTTGGAGGAAGACATCGCCCGGATCGGATCAGGAGTTCGGCCCGGTGTGGTGAAGACAAGGTAGGGAGATCTTCAGGGGGGTAGTGTTAGGCTTTTTTAAGGGGGGTTTGGGTGGGTTTAGAATAGGGGTATGTGGGTGGTGGGTTGTAATGGGGGGGGTATTGTATTTGTATGCAAAAGAGCTGAATTCTTTGGGGCATGCCCCACAAAAGGCCCTTTTAAGGGCTGGTAAGATAAAGAGCTTTGAAATTTGTTTAATTTAGAATAGGGCAGGGAATTTTTTTTATTTTGGGGGTTTATTATTTTATTAGGGGGCTTAGAATAGGTGTAATTAGCTTAAAAATCTTGTAATCTTTTTTTTATTTTTTGTAATTTAGTGTTTGTTTTTTTTGTAATTTAGTTTAGTTAATTTAATTGTATTTTTAGATAGATGTTTGTAGTTTATTTAATTTATTGATAGTGTAGGTGTATTTGTAACTTAGGTTAGGATTTATTTTACAGGTAATTGGGTAATTATTTTAACTAGGTAGATATTAAATAGTTAATAACTATTTAATAGCTATTATACCTACTTAAAATAATTAACAATTTACCTGTAAAATAAATATTAACCCTAACATAGCTACAATGTAATATTTTAGTTTATAAATGAATTAGATTAATTTAATATAAATTTAGTTAGGGGTGTTAGGGTTAGATAGAGTTAATATAGTTAATATAAATACTATAGTAACTATATTAACCCTAATATAATTAGGGTTAATATAGTTAATATATATAATGTAATACCTATATTAACTATAATATACTTAGGGTTAATATAGATAATATAGCTGGCGGCGGGGTAGGTAGATTAAATAAGGGGTTAATCATTTTAATAGAGATGGCGGCGGTGTAAGGGGCTTACATTAGGGGTTAATAATATTAATATAGCTGGCGGCGGTATAGGGGGATTAGATTAGGGGTTAATAATTTTTATATAGGTGGCGGCGGTGTAAGGGGTCAGATTAGGGGATAGATAAGGTAGATGGCGGCGGTTTTAGGGGCTCACAGTAGGGGGTTAGTTTATGTAGATGGCGGCGGGGTCCGGGAGCAGCGGTTTAGGGGTTAATAACTTTATTAGGGATTTCGGGGGGGGGGGATCGCGGTTGACAGGTAGATAGACATTGCGCATGCGTTAGGTGTTAGGTTTATTTTAGCAGATCGCGGTTGACAGGGAGATAGACATTGCGCATGCGTTAGGTGTTAGGTTTTATTTAGCAGATCGCGGTTGACAGGGAGATAGACATTGCGCATGCGTTAGGTGTTAAGTTTATTTTAGCAGCCAGTTTAGGGAGTTACGGGGCTCCAATAGTCAGCGTAAGGCTTCTTACGGCTGCTTTTTGTGGCGAGGTGAAAATGGAGTAAGTTTTCTCCATTTTCGCCACGTAAGTCCTTACGCTGCATATTGGATACCAAACTGCGCGGGTTTGGTATACCTGCCTATATCCCAAAAAAACTACGGGCGACGGCAGAAATATACGCGCGTAACTTCTAGGTTACGCCGTATATGTGATACCAAACCCGCGCAAATATTGGCGTTTCCGGCTTTTGCGGGCGACGATTTTTATCGGATGGACCCCCTTATTCTTATAGTAGCACAAGGTTAGCGGTCAGTAGATGTACATAGAATAAAGGTGTCAAAAAGGTATATCAATATAAGTAGTCATTGCATTTGTGATAGTACTGAACTACTAGGCTATGCATATAGTATTTAATCTGAAAGGGCCCTAAGGATCTATCATATACTGACCCATGTGTTATTAAGATGTAGAGTTATTTCAATATGCAATAAAAATGGATTAAATAAGGCTCAAACTGATAATCAACATTTGAAAAAACAATTGATCTTCAAATAAAAATATATATTAAATTTTTCCATTATTTATTATACCTTTAAGGGAATAGAAATATTGTTAACTCAAAAGTTGTAAAGGTGAGTTAATTTAACTTGTGTTAACAAGGAGTGTATGTATATGGGTACTTATAAGGGGGGAATGAATAAGTCTAGCAATATACATCCACATCTAGACGTCTATTCATCCCTTCAGGGTACCTGGTATGTAGTTTTACTATCCAGAAAACTTCTCTATTTAATAGGCGAGCCAATCACCACATCATGAGCCAAATAGTTTATTTATGAAAAAATCAAAACCAAACATGGAGAACAATATTTTATTCACAAACAAGTTTAGTAGGCAGTACCACAAAGTATGTAACATAATCAAAAGTAACCTTACAATTTTAATAAATTCACAGACATCATTTCTAAATGTATCAAATATGTAGCAAGAAATATGTAGCACCTTCACTAGGTGAATTAACCAAAAATATTTTTTCTAACAAGACTATACCACAAGTAACTGGCTTAGTTTAAATGCAGGCTCTTATAAATGTGGACATATATCATGCAAAAGCTGCAAATTTACAGAAAAAAACTAAACCTTTATTTCTACAATTACAAGCAAAAGCTTTAAAATCGCTTTAAGCTTTAAGAATTGTGGGTGTGGTGAGGGGTGTATTTATAGGCATTTTGAGGTTTGGGAAACTTTGCCCCTCCTGGTAAGATTGTATATCCCATACGTCACTAGCTCATGGACTCTTGCCAATTACATGAAAGAAAAAGGATTGACTGTACTTCCCAGTTTGTAATATACTTAATTACTTGTAAATGCTGCCTCAAACAGTACACGGGTATTACCACGCAACGTCTAGATGTGGATCTTTATTGCTAGACTCATTCATTCCCCCTTATAAGTACCCATATACATACACTCCTTGCTAACACAAGTTAAATTATCTCACCTGTACAAACATATGAGTTAACAATATTTCTCTTCCCTTAGAGGTATAATAAATATTGGAAATATTTAATATATATTTTTATTAGTTTTTTCAAATGTTCATGATCAGTTTGAGCCTTATTTCATCCATTTTTATTGCATATTGAAATAACTCTACATCTTAATAACACATGGTTCAGTATATGATAGGTCCTCTGGGCCCTTTCAGATTAAATACTATATACATAGCCTAGTAGTTCAGTACTATTGCAAATGCAATGACTACTTATATTGATATACCTTTTTGACACCTTTTATTCTATTTACATCTACTAACCGCTAACCTTATGCTACTATAAGAATAAGAAGTTTTATTTGCAATTTCCCTATTTTCAGATTGTTTTATTTCATTTTATTTTTTATTAATTTTCTATGTATATAATTTTTATTACTACCCCCATATATATGACATTACTAAATTGTAATATGAACATATGTTATTCAAGCCTATGTTATTTGATGAATGTTATACTGATATTATGATATTAAGATATAATGTATAATTAACGTATGCTTGAATGATTTCACACGGAGCACATCTATTACTGAAGTCTATATGATGATTAAAAAAAGGTAACACCATAACCTTACAATCAGTAATAATGTTCTCCATATGGAAGGGATAATACCATTGGATGTTGTAACATCAATGCTGATAGGTCACTACTATGTATAACCCAGTGTCCTTAGACTCTATGTAGCCTCCGATGAAGCGCATGCGCGAAACGCGTCAGGCATCACTGAATGTGACCCTCAGGCTTACTTGGCTTGGAATTGTCCATAAAACCTTTTTTTGTTCACAAGACTATCCTTGTTCCAATGTGACTACTTTCTGCCTCATTATTACATACACAATAACACTGGTGAAACCCCCTTCCCATCAAACACATTACTACACATGCACATAATTAGTGAATACCATTGTACTGCAGCATTTTAAAGCTTTCATGAATAATAATGAATTATCATCGCTCTGTGTGTGATGTAAATAATACACAAAAGATAATAAAAAGTGATAACCTCCAGATTTTACCAGCATCAGTAAATAAAATCTGGATTATATATATATATATATATATATATATATATATATATATATATATATATATATATATATATATATATATATATATATATATACACAAGATTCTGGGATCCAAGCACTCACTGTTAGTGGTATACGCCTGGGTGCACTCTATGGTAAATAGGTAGAAACTTCTCAAAAGGAAGAGGCACTCACAGGTCTTAATATGCAAAAAAGTACTTTTATTGATTCATAAGTTCAGTCAACGTTTCGGTCCTCGCAGGGACCTCTGTCAAGACTGTTCTATATACAGAAGATACAAAAGGTTACAGATAATGTGAAAATTCATCAAAGGGGAAGAGACACATTACAGAGCTTTAAGGCTTATGTATAAAGTCCCCAGCGGGACGGTGAGAGAAAGAGAGTATATACAACAAACGATATCATGTAAATCAAAAGATAACCAGCATATGTTAAACACATAGAAACAGTATTCGTATGGAGCATTGGCACAGGGAGGTGTGATAAGTACTGAAGGCCAGAGGCTAATATCATTATACAGGACAGCAGATAACTGCATAAGGGAATCAAATGCCTCTCCCTGTGTGCAACATGCATTAGAAGAAAACTGTCACGTTCCCAATAAGACTATACTAGATTGACTATAATTTATATGGCAAGCATGAGACATGTCTCTTATGTAGCAAGAAGTCAATATAAGTCAAAAGGGTAGAATGTGACACAAAGGTAGAATTATACAAACACAGGTCATCAAAGTTATCAATAGTGGTGGTTACTATGTGCAATTTAAAAACAGAAAAAAGGGTTCACGTACCAAATATATACCCAATCCCATTATGTGCAAGCGGTATGGCTAAAAAATGTACTAAGAGCATAATTGTAAGCTCCACAGAGGTGTCAATAGCCCTGTCGTGAGTGTTCTGTCTATAATACACGTATGGAAACATCAGCATACAAGGATTATGTGCCGTGATAGGAACGCTACAAGGCAGTGGTAAACCGCAGGCTCAAGTACTTACTTCTGTGTTTACAGCGTCTGGCAGTCAGCGGTGAGCAGATTGTGTTTCTGCGCCGCCCTTAAATAGCCAGAGTGTGTCCGCTACTAGTGACGTAGCGCGAGGCGCGGGAGTGCGTCTCCGGTTGCCATGGGAACAGGCAAAGCCAGAGCATATGCGCTGGTAGCGCAAGCTCAATCTAAGAAGTGAACAGGCACAGGGGGGAGAAATGTACAACAAAAATAGTAAAAAAAACACTGCAAGAAAGGAAATTTAAATGGCAATAAATAATTTAAAATGAAAAATTTTAAAAGTAAAATGGATAACGGAATTTAGACAGTGTCACAGGTTGCTATGGTGACAAGCTATAAGAGGTCATTGTACTGATACCCGAGGGGTACTAGAAACCAAAGGGACATGAGTGGAGAGGGTGAAAAACTCAAGAGTGAGATGCCAAGAGCAAAATTGTACAAGATACGCAAAATATTGCAGAAGAAGGCAGTCAGCAAAGCTGTTGTAGCACAGCAATAGTAGGGGACTAAATGGAAAAAAGCAGGGGCCAAATGATTAACACGCAAGCACTAATAATGGGTGGGATTGGTACGTGGGGGCTGTGTGGAGATTTAAAAACATGTGGATGTAAGTTTATGGGGCATGTGGAGCATGTAAAGGACACCAAACTTAAAGGTCCAAGAGAACTAGAACAGGATGCTCATGTCATAAGACAGGAGTTGGGAATGCGATAGAGCAGAGGTATCAATGGAGGGGAGTACAAAGGGGAGAACTACATTCAGAATAGAATACTGTATACAATATGCAAATATGGGAGAATAAGGTACAACGGGTTTAGGCACCTCAGTAAAACAAGGCAAAGTCAATGCTCGTATTAAGTCCCTTGGGTATCAATGTCCCCAGTCGATGTATCCACCTTGCCTCTTTCTTGAGAAGTTCATTATCTCTGTTGCCCCCTCTTTTGAGGGGTGGTACCCAGTCAATTAGAATTTACCTGAGCATGGCTACACTGTGGCCCTGTTGCATGAAATGTCGTGCTACTGGTTGTTCACTCTTTTTGTCCTTGATGGCTTTTCTAATGGCACTGCGGTGGTTGGCCAGCCTTTCTTTAAAGGACGTGCTCGTTTTTCCGACGTAATAAAGGCCACAGGGACAGATAATTATATATACTACAAATTCAGTAGTGCATGTCAGTCTATGTTGAATCTGTATCGTTCTGCCATTGTGTGGGTGGTGGAATTTAGAGCCTGTGATGAAGGAGTGGCAGGTAACACAGTTATCACAGCTGAAGCATCCTTTCTTGGGTGTCGGTAGCCATCCTCTATGTACCTGGTAAGGTTCAAATGTAGTTTTAACTAAAACATCACGAAGATTGCTTGTTCTGCTGTATACCATTCTGGGTGGTGGTTGGTTGTAGAATGGAAGAGTAGGGTCCTGGTTCAAAATGAACCAGTTTTTGGTGATTGAAACAAAGACCAAAGACAAGCGTATGAACATGATGGTTACATTTAACCCCACCAGCAAATCTATACAGCATACAAAGGTTTTGTTGAGTAGGTCACTCTGTGTTAAGTCCCATACGTCCTTCATGACTGCTTCAACTTCAGTCTGTCTGTATCCCCTTTGTAGAAATTTCTGGCTCATGGCTTCAAGTTGTAATTCTTTGTTATGCTTGCTGCTATTATTTCGTATCACCCTCAGCATTTGGGACCTGATTATTCCTTTCTTCAGCGCTGGTGGGTGGTAGGAGTTTGCTGTTAGGAGGGAATTTCGGTCTGTAGGTTTTGAGTAAAGTGTCGTACCTATTCTTATGTCAATGTCCTTCATCACAGGCTCTAAATTCCACCACCCACACAATGGCATAACGATACAGATTCAACATAGACTGACATGCACTACTGAATTTGTAGTATATATCATTATCTGTCCCTGTGGCCTTTATTACATCGGAATAAAGGAATAAAGTGCCATTAGAAAAGCCATCAAGGACAAAAAGAGTGAACAACCAGTAGCACGACATTTCATGCAACAGGTCCACAGTGTAGCCATGCTCAGGTCAATTCTAATTGATTGGGTACCACCCCTCAAAAGAGGGGGCAACAGAGATAATGAACTTCTCAAGAAAGAGGCAAGGTGGATACATCGACTGGGGACATTGATACCCAAGGGACTTAATACCAGCATTGACTTTGCCTTGTTTTACTGAGGTGCCTAAACCCGTTGTACCTTATTCTCCCATATTTGCATATTGTATATAGTATTCTATTCTGAATGTAGTTCTCCCCTTTGTACTCCCCTCCATTGATACCTCTGCTCTATCGCATTCCCAACTCCTGTATTATGACATGAGCATCCTGTTCTAGTTCTCTTGGACCTTTAAGTTTGGTGTCCTTTACATGCTCCACATGCCCCATAAACTTACATCCACATGTTTTTAAATCTCCACACAGCCCCCACGTACCAATCCCACCCATTATTAGTGCTTGCGTGTTAATCATTTGGCCCCTGTTTTTTTCCATTTAGTCCCCTACTATTGCTGTGCTACAACAGCTTTGCTGACTGCCTTCTTCTGCAATATTTTGCGTATCTTGTACAATTTTGCTATTGGCATCTCACCCTTGAGTTTTTCACCCTCTCTACTCATGTCCCTTTGGTTTCTAGTACCCCTCGGGTGTCAGTACAATGACCTCTTATAGCTTGTCACCATAGCAACCTGTGACACTCTGTCTAAATTCCGTTATCCATTTTACTTTTAAAATTTTTCATTTTAAATTATTTATTGCCATTTAAATTTCCTTTCTTGCAGAGTTTTTTTTACTATTTTTGTTGTACATTTCTCCCCCCTGTGCCTGTTTACTTCTTAGAGTGAGCTTCCGCTACCAGCGCATATGCTCCGGCTTTGCCTGTTTCCATGGCAACCGGAGACGCACTCCCGCGCCTCGCGCTACGTCACTAGTAGCAGACACACTCTGGCTATTTAAGGGCAGCGCAGAAACACAATCTGCTCACCGCTGACTGCCAGACGCTGTAAACACAGAAGTAAGTACTTGAGCCTGCGGTTTACCACTGCCTTGTAGCGTTCCTATCACGGCACATAATCCTTGTATGCTGATGTTTCCATACGTGTATTATAGACAGAACACTCACGACAGGGCTATTGACACCTCTGTGGAGCTTACAATTATGCTCTTAGTACATTTTTTAGCCATACCGCTTGCACATAATGGGATTGGGTATATATTTGGTACGTGAACCCTTTTTTCTGTTTTTAAATTACACATAGTAACCACCACTATTGATAACTTTGACCTGTGTTTGTATAATTCTACCTTTGTGTCACATTCTACCCTTTTGACTTATATTGACTTCTTGCTACATAAGAGACATGTCTCATGCTTGCCATATAAATTATAGTCAATCTAGTATAGTCTTATTGGGAACGTGACAGTTTTCTTCTAATGCATGTTGCACACAGGGAGAGGCATTTGATTCCCTTATGCAGTTATCTGCTGTCCTGTATAATGAGATTAGCCTCTGGCCTTCAGTACTTATCACACCTCCCTGTGCCAATGCTCCATACGAATACTGTTTCTATGTGTTTAACATATGCTGGTTATCTTTTGATTTACATGATATCGTTTGTTGTATATACTCTCTTTCTCTCACCGTCCCGCTGGGGACTTTATACATAAGCCTTAAAGCTCTGTAATGTGTCTCTTCCCCTTTGATGAATTTTCACATTATCTGTAACCTTTTGTATCTTCTGTATATAGAACAGTCTTGACAAAGGTCCCTGCGAGGACCGAAACGTTGACTGAACTTATGAATCAATAAAAGTACTTTTTTGCATATTAAGACCTGTGAGTGCCTCTTCCTTTTGAGAAGTATATATAATAACAGCAGTCCAGAGAAGACAGAACATGTGGTGTGTGGAATATGATTAAGAGGTGATTACGTTTATATTTTTAAACCACACAAACCTTTTAGCGATGAGACATGGCAAAACAATCCCTAAAACACATACTGTACCATATTTTATACAAAACGTGCATTTGCTAACTGACTTAATGTTTTGGTAACAGATGCAGAGAGGATCCTCATCTCATGAAGACTCTGTTATATTATAACAAAAAACAAAACCTGTCCTCCTCTTTCCTAGCACGATGGAAACACATAAGAGAACTCGTTCTACCTCCCATACGGTAAGTTTTATTAAATGGCTAATAGTGTTTTTTTTAACTGATAGTAGCAGTGCTGGCTAACGTCCTCTCGCCATAAGGGTTGTATATAATTTTATAATTGTTATTCTTTCATGAGTCAGAGCATAAACTTGTAAATAACTTTCTATTTTACTTCAATCATCAAAGTTGCTTCATTCTCTTGGTATCCTTTGTTGAAGAGGCTGTAAACTAGACAAAGACATTGGGTGAGTCAATAACATGAGGAATATATGTCACCACAAATCAGCAGCTAGATTCTAGTAGTGCATTGCTGCTCCTGAGCTTTCCTAGGTATGATTTTCAACAAATGATACTAAAAGAAAAGTAAGTTGTACAATTATAGACAGCATGCTTAATCTGAATCAAAAAAGTTTAATTTTCACTTTAATTTTCACTTTAATGTCTCTTTAAATGACCAATTACATATTTGCTAAAAAAAAGTCAGTGACGTAGGGGTAGATTTAGCTAAGGTTGCAGGATATGCTCTATGGGGCCTATTTATCATATGTCTGTCCGACATGATCCGATCAGCAGATCAGGTCCGACAGACATCGCTGAATGCGGAGAGCAATACGCTCTCCGCATTCAGCATTGCACCAGCAGCTCTTGGACTGCTGGTACAACGCCGCCCCCTGCAGATTCGTGGCCAATCGGCCGCTAGCAGGGGGTGTCAATCAACCCAATCGTATTTGATCGGGTTGAATTGCGGCGATGCCTGTCCGCCTCCTCAGAGCAGGCGGACAGGTTATAGAGAAGCAGTCTTTAGACTGCTGCTTCATAACTGGTGTTTCTGGCAAACCTTAAGAAACACGGGGCTTCAAACTCAATACCGAGCTTGGTCGATGGGCCCCTATGTCACCAGAGGGCTGCTAACTTGTAGTTATTGTTTTTTCCACAAGCAACACCTGTTCCCAAAGGCTCATCTTAGTTCTATTATTTTCCAGAGTTTGGTCCATGAGCTGCCAGGTGGCCATCGTTGATCAGGAGGATTCTGTTCTGCTTCCTAGTTCAGATTTGGACATTTAATGACATATTATAAAGAAATAACTTATTCCATATCTGCTCATTCAGAAATTACACACAACTTAGTGATTGCAAAGTATTCATGTTCTGTACTCGCTGAGGAGTAATAGAGATATGAAATTGAAATTTTCTCTTTCATGTTTCAGACAGAGCATACAATTTAAAAACAAAAAAACACCTTTCCTATGTACTTTGTAATTTGGTCTGTGGCAAAACTGCTGCTATATAGTGTTCCGGACACGTGCATTTTACTTATGCTTATTATGTATGCTATTCAACAAAGGATACAAAAAGAACAAAGTAAATCTGACAATATTAGTAAATTGGAATTTTTAAAAATTGTTTTATCTATCTGAATTTGAGTTTTATATCCCTTAGAAGGGACAAGGAACACATATTTCTTACTAAGATATGGTGAGTCCACGGCTTCATCTAATTACTGTTGGGAATATCACTCCTAGCCAGCAAGAGGAGGCAAAAAGCACCACAGCCAAGCTGTTAAGTATCATTCTCTTCCCACAACCCCCAGTCATTCTCTTTGCCTTGGTGCATGGAGGAGGTGAAATTTTAGTGTCTGAAGAATTATTTCACTTTAATCAAGATTTTATTGTTTTTTAGAAAGCTGGAGTAGGTTTCTCCATCTAGATTGGGTCTAGCCGTACTCGACATTAGTCTCTTCAGTAGAGCAATGGTGGCTTTAGAGCAGTTAGAAACTTGTGAAGTGGGCTTCACTGTGTTTTTCTAACAGTTTTCTGCACTGATATAGAAAACCAGGTTTGATCTGTACTTTCTTCTTCCACTGGTCCCTGTAAGGATTGTCATCCTTCCATACCAGGAGAGCTGTCTTTCTGCCAGGCAGCTAGAGATGTTTGTCTTCTGGGAGGAGGCTGGCACTGAACTAGCTCCCAGCTTCTGGGAATACCTAAGCATTTTTTGAACAAAAGATACCAAAAGAACTAAACAAATTTATAATAGAAGTAAACGGGAAAGTTGTTTTAAATTGCATGTTCTATCTGAAGCATGAAAGGAAAAGATTGTTTTCCTCCTACTCTCCTCCTCTCTTGTCACCTCATCACACTTCTCCAGACTGGCTCCCATCTTGTGGAACTCTCTGCCTCGCTCCATAAGACTCTCTTCTAGTATTAAAAGCTTCAAGTGCTCCCTAAAGACTCTACTGTTCAGGGACGCATACAACCTACGCTAACCTTTCCTAATACCAGTTCCTCTCCTCCACTGCAATCCCCTGAACCCTCTTAGCATGTAAGCCTAATAGTCCAGCTGTTTGTGGATCACCTTTTTAAGAGCTGACTACTACAGTGCAACTCTTGGCAGGGCCCTCTACCATATAATTGCTTTGTTGTACTCCCCCTTTGTTTATAGCGCTGCGGAATCTGTTGGCGCTCTACAAATAACCGATAATAATAATAATAATAATAATAATAATAATTGTTTTATGTACTTTTTACATTTTTTAAGTAATTGATTTCAGGTTCCCCTGGAATTAAAGGGCCATAATACCCAAATGTTTAAACACTTGAAAGTGCTGCAGCATAGCTGTAAAAAGCTGACTAGAAAATATCACCTGAACATCTCTATGTAAAAAAGAAAGATATTTGACCTCAAAAGTTCCTCAGTAGCCACATCCCATTGTAAAGGATTTCTAAGCAGCAATTCAGTATGTCTGTCCCGGGACAGCCGAAGGGATGAGCCTTGTGCACTCTCATGTTATTTCCCTATTCAGTTTAAAGGAAGTTTACTATGAAATCTCATGAGATCACAGTAAAAGAGTTCATGACCTCAGCACTGTTGATGCTGATTGGCTGCTGTTCATTTCTTCATTATTTTTTTTTACCTGCAGCTGGGAGCAGCTGAGTATAACTTTTTACACAGAATTTACTCTGCTGAGCTGAGGAGATTGTGAGGTAAAATATCTTCCTTTTTTACATAGAGATGCTCAGGTGATATTTTCCTGTCAGCTTTTTGCAGTTATACTGCATCAGTTTCAAGTGATTTAGCATATGAGTATTATGTCCCTTTAAGTGAAACACTCATGGGTAGCTACATTTTATAGGATATTTTGTAAAAGCAATCTTTAGCAAGACATCAGAGGTATCACATATTGCTATTACAACTATTTGTTTTATTTTATTTAGGAGTATGTCAGTATTCCGGTCAACAACAACAACAAGTCAGAAGAGGAGAAAGTCGCCAGTCAAGCATTATCTTGGTAAGTTAACATTTCTTTTATACTATGTGAGTCTCCTTGATGTCATCTTGACTATACTTCATTAAATCAGTTATAAATATTACTGGGTTTATTTGCAATACCTTTGTTGCTTTTTAATCCAGACAACAACATTTTGTTTCTATTCTATCTTCTACAGGATGCCATTTTGTGGCTCTTCCATCTGCAGATTTTTCAGCAATCAATCAACAGTGAGCAAGTCACAAACCATAAAGGCAGACTATCACCTATTAGTGGCAAAATGGCATTTGTAGTAATTAAGTGAACTGCGTTATTATACAAAGGAAGGAATTTACAGAAAACATCCAAAAATGTACATACTGACATAAACAAATGTATTATTCTGTTCTTCATTACCTGGAAACAAATAACTTGTATTTGAGTGCCAGCAAGAAAAAGGCTTCATATGTTTTAAGTATTGGTAGCATAATTTCCTGGATGAATGCTTAACTATTAACTAGGCACGTCCTCGCACTGTGGTGTGGTACTGTTCTAGATTAGCTAAATACCTGTAGGTCTACAAAATAGATTCTTACCCTCAAAGAACAGTCCCCCTTTAATTCAATACAATGAATATTTTCCAGGAAGTTGACTCTACTATTCCAAACTATTAAAGGCCAAATGTTAGAATGTAGCATCATACTTAAGGGGTAAACATTCAAAATAGTGAAATGTAAGGTATATTCATGTACTGAAGTCACCTTAAATCCAATGTAATTTAGTATAAGAATCAATATTTAATATTTATTTTGCTTTTTTATCTTTATGTTCTTTTCAGTGTCAGCTGGTGAAGTTTTAAGTTGGTGGGCAAAATATTCTGCCATTTCTATAACCATAATAAGTTTTTTTTTTTTATTGTTTTAATACAGAAATCAGACATTTAGGGCCAGTGGAGTGCTGTTACGCGATAGGTGGTTTATCGCGGGTGATTGCACTCGTTGGGTTTAGCACTCATATTATTGGTAGTAAATGTGAAAGTATGACCGCAATTTAGTGCACAAGTTAATTTACGCTCATAGTTGTTGTTTTTCATTAATTTAATACAGAAATCAGATGTTTAGGGCCAGATTACGAGTGGAACAGTAACAGTTACGCGTAAGCGATAAGGGGTTTATTGCAGCTGTTTGCGCTCATCAGGTTTAGCACTCTTATTACAAGTTTGCGAAACAAAAAAGTGCCACAAAACACATAAAAAAAATTACAAAGTACAGTAACACTCATAATAACTTCATCTAATAAAATTTAGTCAAACAAATATTGCACACAAAAGTTGTAAGGGCTCTTTGCAGTCAAGTAGATGAAAACATGTAAAATCATATTTATGCAATATTCATATTTAATAAAGTGCTATACTATGTATTTACTGTACATATTTCACATTCCAATGTTCTGCACATAGCAGAATATGTTCTAAGTGTTGTTACATAGATATTCCTATATATATTTATACCTATATATAATCATCTATATAGGTATAGATATATATTGTACCAAGATGTTGTCAGATATATGTATTTATGAATAAATACAACATATTTTGCTATGTAAAGAACATTAATGTGAAATATTCATATTTTCATGTCAGGTTTTGATTTGCATTATACTATAGTTTATTTCTTATTTGTGGGTTAACCTTTGTATTCAATATTGTAAAGAGAATAATTTCAGCTTTGCTAAATAATGTCTGTAAATCTGAATAAAAAAAACAAACTTCTGTAAATTACTAGTGTGTTTTATAGAGGACAACATCATTTTATTTTAAAAGTATCTGTGAGGGAATGAGCCAGTGGCTATTGAACAGAGTAGATGAGGTGAATACTGGGTTGCGAGTTGCGTCTCATTTTAACACATTCATGAAAAAATACTATTTTTTAAATAGAAAAAAGGGCTATATCCTATACTTGCCATTGTCAATATCTACCAATATGACAGCTGTGGCACAGAAATAACTGATAACCCATTATATTCAAGACAAAAATCAGCAGCTCATGAATTACAAAAGCATGAAGATGGACAGCGGCCTGGATGAAGAATGAAGAAGCTGCGCCCGCGATGGATGAAGATATTTCGTTGCCGGGATGAAAATGTTTCGCTGCCCATCATCAATGGCGTGAGTACCAATTTTGGGGTTAGTGTTAGTATTTTTTTATTTATTTTTTTAGATTAGGGCTTTTTTTTATTTTTAATGGGCTGAAAAAGAGCTGAATGCTGCCCATGCAAATGCCCTTTTCGGGGCAATGGGTGAATAAGGTTTTTTTTTATTTTGAGGGGTGGGGGTAGTAATATTAGGGGGTAAATTCTTTATTTTTTTTTGCAAAAGAGCTGTGTTAACTTTAGGGCAATGGCGTTCAAAAGGCCCTTTTAAGGGCTATTGATAGTTTATTTATAGATTAGTTTTTTTGTTTTTTTTTTAAACGGGGGTATTAGAATAGGAATAACTTTTTATTTTGAATAATTTTGTTTGTTATTTTTTGTAAGGGTAGTTTTTTTTTATTTTCTGTACTGTTAGGGTTTATTTTTTTGGTAAGGGTAGTTTTTTTATTTTCTGTAATGTTAGGGAATTTTTTTAGTTGGTATTTTTTTAATTTTATTTATGTGTATTTTAATTGGTGTTAGGTTAGGGGGTTTAGTTATTAGTTTAATATTTTGCGTTTTTGGGGATGGCGGTTTAGATGTTAATAGTTTAATTAGGTACTTTGCGTTGTGGGGGGTGGCGGTTTAGGTGTTAATTTGATACTTTAAATTGTGGGGGGTGGCGGTTTAGGTGTTAATAGTTTAATTAGATACTTTAAATTGTGGGGGGATGGCGGTTTAGGTGTTAATAGTTTAATTAAGTATTTTACATTGTGGGGGATGGAGGTTTAGGGGGTTAATAACTTTTATTAGTGATTGCGATGTGGGGAGATGGAGATTTAGGGGTTTTGAATGGCGTTTTGACGTGTCGGTTATTTATTTATTTTGTTTTTGAATTTTACATGTGAATTCAACATTTCTTTAAAACTACTCTTTTTTTTTTTTTAGCTTACGTGTGCAATATTCTGGCTTATGTTACTGGCGATGATAAAAATGTGTAGTTGCGTATATTTCTGAACATCGCCAGTTTGTCCGATATCATATGACGGCGTGGGTTATGTAATTCACCCGATGTGCAAGGTGAACTTACAGGCGATGTGGTTTTCAGGAGTTCTGCTGAAAAATACGTAACATATATATAATCGCGCTCCAGTTTTTTGTTTTTTTTAAAGAGTGCTTTAAGGATCCTAAATATGCTGATGCTAAACTTTGAAGTTGTTTAAAATCAATGTTTACAACTGTTGTTAATCTCTCTGAGATTTTCCCAACACCTAATAGCACTCTGTGACCTGATTGCTAAGGAATAATTTAATCCGGGTGTGTCTGTTAAACCTTTTTAGAAGATTTAAAAGTTATTGCTTCAGAATGCAAATTCTTTAATTGTGATGCTGTATTTGATATTATGTCAAAAGCATGTCTGTAGCTATTCTTACCAGGAGGGTCCTGTGGCTAACATCCTGGAATGCTGAATATGGTGTATAAAATATAGATTACTGTCTCTTTCCTTTCAAAGAAAAGGATCTCTGCTATTCCTGAAAATATAAATAACGGACAACTGACTCCTCTCTTCAAAGTAAAGTTCCTATGGTTTACTCTAGGGACCTAATGCCCATTGGAGCAAGTCTAAACAGTATAAGAAATTGGTTCCCACCTCCAAAACTACTATTTCAGTAGCATACACACATATACTCCAATACCTTGTGTTCCAGCATTTTAATACCACTCCTACTCTGAGTAAGCAGTGAAATGTATTATAAGTAGGGCCCCAAATCCAGTAATCCTGCTAGGGGGCAGTTTTTAACAGGAGGCTTGGGTTCAATCTATCCCACACCTCTGGGCTTAGAACATTATTCTCAAGAATATTACATTGATTTAAGAACAAGGCCTCCAGAAGAGGTTTTATTATATCCATAAAAATAAAAAAATAAAAAAATCCTTGTATTTTTTTTTTTTTTAAGCTGTCTTAAATTTCAGGGCCCTTCAATCTTGGCCTCTGTTGAGATATGGGAATAATTATTCCAATTCAATGCAAGAAAAGGGAATGGGATTTTAATCAAATCTCTTTATTGTTTCAAAGAAGGTAGACACCTTCAGACAAGTGTTGGATCTTGAACCAGTTTGTAAGAATTCCATCTTTCAGAATGAAACATTCAGAACTATTCTACCTTAAGTTTAGAGTAGAAGGGGTGAGGGAAAGTTGAGTGGGTTTTTAAATCAAAATTTAAGGGATAAATCTAAATTATTTCTTATAATTTTAAACCCTTAAATTCCAGAGCCTGAAGCAGTAGTATACATTAAAAATGTACAGAGAGATGCAAAAAGATTTGCAGCACAAAGAAAAGACTGCAGGCTACTGGACTAGTTAAATACTTCAAACCCACTTGTATAAATATTAACAGATTGACAGAAAAAGGTTCAGATATTGTCAAGATATCACAGGCATACTCATTTACACTAAATAACTTTATTGGGAGAAAAAATAAAAGTCCAGCAGGACTGGTACTCATGGACACACACACATACAGTTAAAACTTGCTGAAACTCAGATAATGAAATTATCTAGAATGCACTAATTATATTGTAATTTGTTGCTCACAAGAGATATATATATAATATGTGTCTGTTCAAATAATTGGCTCTTGGAGTTACCTAAAATGATGTAGGCAGAGAAAATGGAATGTCTGATTTGTTTGTTAGCCTTCACAAAAAGCACCACAGCATTGCAAGCAAATCAAATGTATGCATTCGTGTACTTGGATATAAGTTTGTTAATTAGTTTCAAGGGCACGACATATAAATATATAGGTATTTCAAGCTTATGCAAAACAATTATGGTTGCAATGTAGTTTGGCTTTTAGTTTCAAATGTTGCAACTTGCGGTTATTTAACTCTTCACATGAGAGGGATCCTAAGTGGTTGTTAGCAAGTACCGTTTGTAGTAATGAGGTGTGGTATATGCCTTTAAAGCTAATGAAATAAGTGGCTGTGTGTTTGCAGGTTTGCCCCAATTATGTCTCCACTGTTGTTTAAAACCAAAATAGGGTTGTTATCATCAAAGTTGTTTATCTATTGTTGCAAAGCCTGTAGTTATTATAATAACAAATTCTGACTCACAGGTATGAACCAGTAATACTGTATCTATATATTAGCAACCGATATAAATGATGTATTGATTTAACCCCTACAAAGGTATATTTATGTTAGAAAATACTTCATATTATGTAAAGGAAAAACCACAGCATTAGGTAATTTAAATCTCTATATACCGCTTGTACCTTGGAGTATTAACTCTTTCAGAGAAAAAGGTAAGTGTAGGCACCTAACACCAACTCCTATTATCTAGGAGGTCAACAAGTTAGCAAAATTCCAAATCAGACTAAACTACAAAAAGGTCTCTTCTATAGCGGAGACCTGATTATCATTTAACTGCCACTGTTTAGCTGTATCATAACTTAAGTGCTATTCCAAAGATTAACTGAGTCAGCTATCTAAAATAGAGGTTCCATAACCTGATGAGAGTGTCCCTGACGCGCGTTTCACATAACGCTTCCTTAGAGTGTGTGCATGAGAATTTTTCTCCCAATAAAGTTATTTAGTGTAAATGAGTATGCCTGTGATATCTTGACAATATCTGAACCTTTTTCTGTCAATCTGTGAATATTTATACAAGTGGGTTTGAAGTATTCAACTAGTCCAGTAGCCTGCAGTCTTTTCTTTGTGCTGAAAATCTTTTTGCATCTCTCTGTACATTTTTTAATCTATTCTACCTTAAGCAAGGTCAGTTTATGTCCTTATTAGATTAAAGGATGCTTACCTTCCTAATCCAATTTACTCAAAAGTACTCTGGGAAGTTTGTTGGCCTTCTTATATGGTCTACTTTGGTCTAGCTACAACTCCAGTGCATATATATATATATATATATACTGGACAAAATATCCAATGAAAAAAACTAATTACACATTAACAGACAAATAAACATTATAGCTGTTCCACCCACACCACAGTCAAAATTGTGATTGGGTGGATATATATATATATATGTGGTGTGGGTGGAACAGCTATAATGTTTATTTGTCTGTTAATGTGTAATTAGTTTTGTTCATTGGATATTTTGTCCAGTTCTCATACAAATATAAAAATATATTTACAAAGATTATACAAGTTCAATGGTAAATACATTCATTTCTGCCAATATGCGAGTAGTGACTCCAGCTCACAAAAAAGAAAAGAGAGACACCCAATTATAAGTGAACTTCCTTGCTGCTCATAAGGCCAGGGCCATTCAGGTTGCAGTCTATTTTAGCTCACCATGTTGTTTACAGAGGAGAAATATCCTGCAGCATATCGGTCTGATCCTTCCTTAAAGACATTCCAGCCTCTAAAATACCAGGCAATTCTTCTCTAACCTACAGAATGCAACAAACCTCAGATGTTTCAGCTTCTCTTGGCAGGGTCAGATTTACAGCCCAGGTGCCTGTAGGCACCAAAATCTAAAGTGCCCCCCCACACGCTCCCGGTTCACATGTATGGACATATAGATACAGCCTAAAACTGCTAAATAAATGCTGTCCAGTACTCTGATAGGTTGGAGTCAATAGCTGTTAAAATACATCTGCTAAATGCAATTTCAAACGTTATATATTGATACATGTCGTAAAAAAGGTAACTCTAAGTGAACACAGTAATGTAACAATGTGTAAAAAATATATATATTATAAAATTAATAGTAACACATGCTCAGATGAGAGAAACATAAAATAGGTGTTCACAGTAGGTACCTAGGGAACATTTTAAAACCTCTATTTCTGGAAAATGTCTGTGGGTGAACCTTTTGTGGGCAAAATATACCTGTGATATATTAAGAACAAAATAATTAGCATTGAATGGGGAAAATGCTAAGCATCGTACATGAGTGAAATACCTAAAATAAAACAATATAGATATTTGCCTTTAAAAAAAAAAAATACAACTAAAATGAGTGTTGTTGATAATGTGTTATATGCTAGAGTTAAACTAAAAATAAAATGAAACACACAGAATGCAGACTAAAAGGCTGGAAACTAGAAACTAGATAAATTCTAGTGGCAAGCGAAAACAGTAATGTATAAAAAAAGTAATGTATAAAAACGTATATGCAGAATTAGATATATACCAATATATATATAAGCTGATTAGCTTACAAAGAAAAAACAGGACAAACCCATAAGTGGGCTAGTTAGTGGAACATATTACTAAAGTCAAGTATAAAGACATTAAGAACAAATTATGTACAAAATATTTAAATAAATTGTGTTAGGAGTGGCTTGCAGAAGTGCATTTTAGGTAAACAAGATAAAAAGGAACAATAGCAAGAGGCCTGGTGTGTGTACACTAACTATTAAAATAGTTTGAGCAATTGTTAAACGTATAGAGGCTATTTTAAAATCAGAAAATAAACAATCATATATGCAGAAGGGGAATTGTATAGAGCGTATTTCATGAAGGCATTAAGGTCTAAGTCTATGTTGAGACCATTGGGAAAAAGGGATTCAAGTTCGTGAATCCAGAAAGTCTCTCTTTGACGTAGGATTCTGAGTCTTTTGTAATGTGTGTTGAGTGGAATGCCCTCAATGATTTTGATTTTAAGGCAGTCAGGATTGGAACCATGTACTATTCTAAAATGGTGTGAAACACTGTGCGTCTCTAGTTTATGGACTATATTATACATACACTTTAAAAAACAACTGACCCTTGGTTGATTGTGCGTTTATCTTGTGCAACAGCCCTGGCCTTTTAGATTTTAGAAATAATATTCATAGCTATGGTATTTTTTTTATGAAAGACTGCCCTCTGACTGTACAATCTGTCATTTTGATTTTGACAGCCGCTGCTGCTGCTGCTGCAGTTGATACATGCCCACCATGCACTCAGAGTGCTCTGTAATAGAGCACAAATAGTCACTCACTGTCACTCCCCATAAAAGAACCAACCCACACACACACACACACACTTACTCTCATGCCGCTCTAACTGCTCTGTCTGCATTTACTGGAGAAACGGACCCGACCGGCCAACGTGGCAGCCATCTTTCTTTAGGGCAAAGTTATTATCTACTATGGTGAGTGAGGGCAGAGCTGCAGAGGTATGCAAGAAAGGCATATGGAGCAAAGAGACAGGTGCCCCTCTATGGAAAGTGCCTGTAGGCACATGCGTACTCTGCCTAATGGTAAATCCAGCCCTGTCTCTAGGCCTCATCAGTGAGGTACAGTTTCATCTGTCTAGGGCATGTGATGAAAGAGTCTGGTTTCCCCTTCTTACACTTAGGAACACCCAACTGTAATTTGCTAAAGTTTGTAAGACCAGTGCCACTCGTTGTGCAGTCTCTTTAAGCTCACCATTCTGTTCACAGAGGATAAATATCATGCAGCTCATTAGTCTGATCCTGCCAAAAGACATTCCAGCCCTAAAATAACAGGCAATTCTCTTCCAGCTAAAAAAAAAAAGGTAATTCCTTGGGTTTAATTTGTTTCAAGCCTTACACCTTGGAAAATTGGAAAATGTTTATGCCAATAATGTGCTTCTGCCTCTGGAACATAATATTGAGGCCAAGCTGACAAACAGACCTGGGTAACACAGGCAGGTAATGAAGTACTAAAAAATTATGTGAAAAGAATCACAAACAAGGGCGCTCGTTCATGTGAGAATGATAATATTAAAATGAAATGCACACTAATGAATCATACTCACATATATGGCAGCACCCAATTGTGCTAAGCAGGGCATTCTGGGAACTCTCAGTGTCCCAGCTCACTGATCCACAGAGCAGGGATTCACCATTCACTATTAAATAATTGGTTAAATGTAAGGTGGATGCTAATTATCGCAACACACCTGTTCTAGAAGGAGGAGTTGCCTTAATGTTTGTTAGGATTGGATATTTCCTCTGATAAAAGTCAGTACTCCCTTACTACAAACGGAAGCCTGAGGAAACAGCAAGGAGAGCTGAGAAACGCGTTGCGCAACTGTGTTATTCACACGGTATATGTTATACCCTCTGTTTTTATATGTCTTTTATGATTAAAACTTTAAATTTTTAAAACTTTTAATTTGAGACATTTGGGAGTTTGAGCTTTCATTATCCAGCTTACAGCAGAAGGGGCAGTCCAAGGTGGATCCCTGCTCTGTGGATCAATGAGCAGGGACACTGAGAGTTTCCAGAACACCCTGCTTAGCACAATTGGGTGCTGCCATACTTGTGAGTATGATTCATTAGTGTACATTTCATTTTAATATTATCAGTATCACACAAAGAAGCACCCTTGTTTGTGATTCTTTTCACAGAGTTTTTTTGGATTGAGCAGTGTTGTTTACCACAAGGAGCAGCTACCTATCGCTATTGGAAATCCAAGGAACAAATTTATACAGAATACAGCATATGGATTTATACTGAACTGTCATACCAGATAAGACTTTACATCTATTGGCAATAACATTGATTTATTTGATGTGTAATATTGACAAACATTGTCGTATCTGTGGACAGACCACTTCTATACTATAATATTATCCCCATACAAATTGTGTATATTTGACTGACATTATTAGGGGAAGGATAATGTTTTTTCCATCCCATATTTATTATTTCAAATCCTTCTTATTCTGTTTAACAATACTATTGATTGTAATTCGGGTTTGATTAATTGTAGTCCAGAATGCATACTATTCTATATCTGGTTATTTGGTAGCGCCCCCTAGAGTTGAGGCAAGTTATGTCATCAACATTTTAAGCAGTATTCACTAGTTTGATTAATATAGGGGAGCAGCAGTGTTATATCAAGTTACCTTTCTAGCTGTTATAATATGCAAGAGTCTTGGTTTAGGAATGTTATCCACTTTGGAGAGAAACAATAAAAGACTCTTACTGGGCAATAAAGATGCAGGATTAAACACTATGGAGACGCCTATAGTAAATAATAGTGGTATCAAACAGTTATTTAATAGATTAGAAGACCTTATGAAGGATGAGCATCGTCATTGGTGGGATCTTGATTCCCTTAAAAAATATAAAGAGATCAAACAAAACCCAAGGGGTTTACATATTTTTTAAAATGATTCATTCAAAAACTATGCAGAATTATCTAAAAAATGGTTTGAGATTTTGAATGATTGCTCTTTTAGGTTAATTGAACTTCTTATTGAACATAGACAGAAACTAGTAGATAATATAGGGCTAGAAATTGAAAAAGTTCAAAAACACCTAGAACCATTTACCAATCATCCTGATTATAATAAACTAAGGCCTAGATTTAGAGTTCGGTGGTAGCCGTCAAAACCAGCGTTAGAGGCTCCTAACGCTGGTTTTGGGCGCCCGCTGGTATTTGGAGTCAGTGATTAAAGGGTCTAACGCTCACTTTTCAGCCGCGACTTTTCCATACCGCAGATCCCCCTACGCCATTTGCGTAGCCTATCTTTTCAATGGGATCTTTCTAACGCCGGTATTTAGAGTCGTTTCTGCAGTGAGCGTTAGAGCTCTAACGACAAGATTCCAGCCGCCTGAAAATAGCAGGAGTTAAGAGCTTTCTGGCTAACGCCGGTTTATAAAGCTCTTAACTACTGTACCCTAAAGTACACTAACACCCATAAACTACCTATGTACCCCTAAACCGAGCTCCCCCCACACCGCCGCCACTCGATTAAAATTTTTAACCCCTAATCTGCCGACCGCCACCTACGTTATATTTATGTACCCCTAATCTGCTGCCCCTAACCCCGCCGACCCCTGTATTATATTTATTCACCCCTAACCTGCCCCCCACAACGTCGCCGCCAGCTACTTACAATAATTAACCCCTAATCTTCCGACCGCAAATCGCCGCCACCTACCTTATCCCTATGTACCCCTAATCTGCTGCCCCTAACACCGCCGACCCCTATATTATATTTATTAACCCCTAATCTGCCCCCCTCAACGTCGCCGACACCTGCCTACACTTATTAACCCCTAATCTGCCGAGCAGACCTGAGCGCTACTATAATAAAGTTATTAACCCCTAATCCGCCTCACTAACCCTATCATAAATAGTATTAACCCCTAATCTGCCCTCCCTAACATCGCCGACACCTACCTTCAATTATTAACCCCTAAACTTCCGATCGGAGCTCACCGCTATTCTAATAAATGGATTAACCCCTAAAGCTAAGTCTAACCCTAACACTAACACCCCCCTAAGTTAAATATAATTTTTATCTAACGAAATAAATTAACTCTTATTAAATAACTTATTACTATTTAAAGCTAAATACTTACCTGTAAAATAAATCCTAATATAGCTACAATATAAATTATAATTATATTATAGCTATTTTAGGATTAATATTTATTTTACAGGCAACTTCGTATTTATTTTAACCAGGTACAATAGCTATTAAATAGTTAAGAACTATTTAATAGTTACCTAGTTAAAATAATAACAAATTTACCTGTAAAATAAATCCTAACCTAAGATATAATTAAACCTAACACTACCCTATCAATAAAATAATTAAATAAACTACCTACAATTACCTACAATTAACCTAACACTACACTATCAATAAATAAATTAAACACAATTGCTACAAATAAATACAATTAAATAAACTATCTAAAGTACAAAAAATAAAAAAGAACTAAGTTACAGAAAATAAAAAAATATTTACAAACATAAGAAAAATATTACAACAATTTTAAACTAATTACACCTACTCTAAGCCCCCTAATAAAATAACAAAGCCCCCCAAAATAAAAAATTCCCTACCCTATTCTAAATTACTAAAGTTACAAGCTCTTTTACCTTACCAGCCCTGAACAGGGCCCTTTGCGGGGCATGCCCCAAGGATTTCAGCTCTTTTGCCTGTAAAAAAAAACATACAATACACCCCCCCCAACATTACAACCCACCACCCACATACCCCTAATCTAACCCAAACCCCCCTTAAATAAACCTAACACTAAGCCCCTGAAGATCTTCCTACCTTGTCTTCACCATCCAGGTATCACCGATCCGTCCTGGCTCCAAGATCTTCATCCAACCCAAGGGGGGGTTGGCGATCCATAATCCGGTGCTGAAGAGGTCCAGAAGAGGCTCCAAAGTCTTCCTCCTATCCGGCAAGAAGAGGACATCCGGACCGGCAAACATCTTCTCCAAGCGGCATCTTCGATCTTCTTCCATCCGGTGCGGAGCGGGTCCATCTTGAAGCAGGCGACGCGGATCCATCCTCTTCTTCCGATGTCTCCCGACTAATGACGGTTCCTTTAAGGGACGTCATCCAAGATGGCGTCCCTCGAATTCCGATTGGCTGATAGGATTCTATCAGCCAATCGGAATTAAGGTAGGAATTTTCTGATTGGCTGATGGAATCAGCCAATCAGAATCTAGTTCAATCCGATTGGCCGATCCAATCAGCCAATCAGATTGAGATCGCATTCTATTGGCTGATCGGAACAGCCAATAGAATGCGATCTCAATCTGATTGGCTGATTGGATCAGCCAATCGGATTGAACTAGATTCTGATTGGCTGATTCCATCAGCCAATCAGAAAATTCCTACCTTAATTCCGATTGGCTGATAGAATCCTATCAGCCAATCGGAATTCGAGGGACGCCATCTTGGATGACGTCCCTTAAAGGAACCGTCATTAGTCGGGAGACATCGGAAGAAGAGGATGGATCCGCGTCGCCTGCTTCAAGATGGACCCGCTCCGCACCGGATGGAAGAAGATCGAAGATGCCGCTTGGAGAAGATGTTTGCCGGTCCGGATGTCCTCTTCTTGCCGGATAGGAGGAAGACTTTGGAGCCTCTTCTGGACCTCTTCAGCACCGGATTATGGATCGCCAACCCCCCCTTGGGTTGGATGAAGATCTTGGAGCCAGGACGGATCCGTGATACCTGGATGGTGAAGACAAGGTAGGAAGATCTTCAGGGGCTTAGTGTTAGGTTTATTTAAGGGGGGTTTGGGTTAGATTAGGGGTATGTGGGTGGTGGGTTGTAATGTTGGGGGGGGTGTATTGTATGTTTTTTTTTACAGGCAAAAGAGCTGAAATCCTTGGGGCATGCCCCGCAAAGGGCCCTGTTCAGGGCTGGTAAGGTAAAAGAGCTTGTAACTTTTTTAATTTAGAATAGGGTAGGGAATTTTTTATTTTGGGGGGCTTTGTTATTTTATTAGGGGGCTTAGAGTAGGTGTAATTAGTTTAAAATTGTTGTAATATTTTTCTTATGTTTGTAAATATTTTTTTATTTTTTGTAACTTAGTTCTTTTTTATTTTTTGTACTTTAGATAGTTTATTTAATTGTATTTATTTGTAGCAATTGTGTTTAATTTATTTATTGATAGTGTAGTGTTAGGTTAATTGTAGGTAATTGTAGGTAGTTTATTTAATTATTTTATTGATAGGGTAGTGTTAGGTTTAATTATATCTTAGGTTAGGATTTATTTTACAGGTAAATTTGTTATTATTTTAACTAGGTAACTATTAAATAGTTCTTAACTATTTAATAGCTATTGTACCTGGTTAAAATAAATACGAAGTTGCCTGTAAAATAAATATTAATCCTAAAATAGCTATAATATAATTATAATTTATATTGTAGCTATATTAGGATTTATTTTACAGGTAAGTATTTAGCTTTAAATAGTAATAAGTTATTTAATAAGATTTAATTTATTTCGTTAGATAAAAATTATATTTAACTTAGGGGGGTGTTAGTGTTAGGGTTAGACTTAGCTTTAGGGGTTAATCCATTTATTAGAATAGCGGTGAGCTCCGATCGGAAGTTTAGGGGTTAATAATTGAAGTTAGGTGTCGGCGATGTTAGGGAGGGCAGATTAGGGGTTAATACTATTTATTATAGGGTTAGTGAGGCGGATTAGGGGTTAATAACTTTATTATAGTAGCGCTCAGGTCCGCTCGGCAGATTAGGGGTTAATAAGTGTAGGTAGGTGTCGGCGACGTTGTGGGGGGCAGATTAGGGGTTAATAAATATAACAGGGGTCGGCGATGTTAGGGCAGCAGATTAGGGGTACATAGGGATAACGTAGGTGGCGGCGTTTTACGGAGCGGCAGATTAGGGGTTAAAAGTGTAATGCAGGGGTCAGCGATAGCGTGGGCGGCAGATTAGGGGTTAATAAGTGTAAGGCTAGGGGTGTTTAGACTCGGGGTACATGTTAGAGTGTTAGGTGCAGACGTAGGAAGTGTTTCCCCATAGGAAACAATGGGGCTGCGTTAGGAGCTGAACGCTGCTTTTTTGCAGGTGTTAGGTTTTTTTTCAGCTCAAACAGTCCCATTGTTTCCTATGGGAGAATCGTGCACGAGCAAGTTTTTGAGGCCGGCCGCGTCCGTAAGCAACTCTGGTATCGAGAGTTGCATTTGCGGTAAAAATTCTCTACGCTCCTTTTTTGGAGCCTAACGCAGCATTTGTTTTAACTCTCGATACCAGAGTTAAATTTATGGTGCGGCCAGAAAAAAGCCCGCGGAGCGTTAACAGCCCTTTTACCGCCGAACTCTAAATCTAGGCCTAAATGAGCAAACATTGAAAAATACAGATGAGTACCAAAATGAGATAATAAATAGAAAGGAGAAGAAAACAATAAGGGATGGGGAATGTTATTCTAAGGGAGAGGTCTATTCATTTATTAGAAAAATCTCTACCAATAATAACATCAAAAATAATAGTAATAATAACTCTCACCCAGATTGGAGCACTGTAATTTACAATAAGAAGGGAATACCTATTACATAAATTACAATCAACAAGCTCACCAGGTTCCATATGGGACAAGAACAAATAATTACCATTACAATGGACATAATACATACAATAGACATCCTACTTATATTAGCCAAGAGAGAACAAATTAGGCCTGTCCACAATAATTACAATTATACACCACCGATCAACACACACAATAGATATGATGTATTATACCCTCCCGAGAGAGAACAGAATAGATTTGATAGAGGAAATGGCCCCCATGACTCCTGAACCTACTGAAAGGGCTTCCACCTCCCTTGATCATCCAGATAGACCTCAGATCCAACATGGTTTTTTAGCCAAACCTCCACTGAATCTGGCCCCCCTGTGGAGGAAAGACACACAATATCCAAACCAAAGGGTAAACCAAGGGACCAAAAGACCATGTGGCCAAGGGGTAGGAGAGGCAGAGGAAACACCTCAAAAAAGGAGAAATTGGAGAGATTAAGTAAAGGCATTTTTAATCTGTCTAGTTACAAACTGACCAATGATGATATAAGTGTCTTAGGCAAAGGGCTTTCCTACTGTCCATCCAATCCACACAAAATGTTTGATTTGTATGTAGACGTAATCAATTTACTCATAAATTGTCCCTACAGAGGTATTTTGCCATGAAAGAAAACGCAAAGGCATCGAAGGGCAACCCATTCTAATCAATTCAATGAGTGAAATAAATCATAACACTGTGATACACAGTGATATTGATACACTAGTAGAAGGCCTGTATTCATACAGAATTGTGTCCCCAGTAACAATTTATGCCCCCCAGGGAAGACGGGTCCTTTATTGATTTATTTCTGAATCTGGTACTAGAAGACCTTGCAACCATTCCTAAACATGTATTGGTAGATCCAATTTATGGCCTAACGAAATATTAGCACTGTCAAAATTATCTAAAAAATTGTCTATTGTGATCCGCCAGGCGGATAAGGGAGGGGGCATTGTCCTACAAGACTATGCCGACTATGTCAGGGAGTACTATCGATTTACTAAAAACCGATCTTACCCCCTATATTCACAAAAAAATTGGCTACTCTAATAGATTATGGCTGGAAGGAAGGAATTCTCACAACAAAAGAAAAACAATATCTCATTTCCACTAATCCGAATGTACCATTTTATTATCATTTACCGAAAATTCATAAAGATATTAATTGGCCACCAAGAAGACCTATCATAGCCGGCATCAATAGCCTAACTGATAAACTGTCATCATACATAGATTACTATTTACAAAAATATTTTACCTTAATTCATAAAAGACACTATGAATTTATTACAAAAACTTTCATTTATTAAAAGGAAGGAAAACTACATTTGGATGACATGCGATATCAGTGCACTGTATTCTAACATATCTCATGAAATGGGTATTCAATCTATTAGACACTATCTACATGATGATATTTATATGCCAGCTAATCAGAAAGAATATATTTTGGATTTAATTACATTTATTTTACCGCCCAACTATTTCAAATATTTAGACAAATATTATTTACAGGTAAAGGGGACCGCCATGGGCACCAGGTTTGCCCCAAGCTTTGCTAATTTGGTGATGGGCCAATTTGAACAAATATATATCTATGAGCGGAGCTCGAGGGTGAACCTGGTCTTCTATTAATGGTATATAGATGATCTGATTTTCATCTGAGAGGGCTCGGTTGAGTCAGCCAAAGACTTTGCTAATAAGCTCAATGTAAATTATTTTGGGTTTCATTTTACCCACAATATTCATAAAATAAAGATTGATTTTCTTTATGTTGTATTAATATGGGATGTAACAGATAAAATTGAATTATATATGTATTTCAAAATAGTTGACAGTAACAACGTCTTAGAGTAAACCAGTAACCATCTAGAGGGATGGAAAAAGAACATCCCTTTTAGTCAATTTAGACATATTAAACGTAATTGTTCCACTATGAAATCGTACAATGAACAATCAGAGATCTTGAAAAATAGATTCAAGGAAAAAGGATATCCAGTAGACTTAATAGAAGAAAGTGATCTTAAAGCCAGATCATTGAACAGAAATTAGATTTTGAACCATAAGACAAAAGAAACGATAGCCCAAAATTTCTAACAAAAATGGAACAACAATGTCTTTTATAACAAATTACAACTCTAACTATAGAGCAATAAAAAAGATTATTAACAAGCGCTGGTACCTCTTCAAAAAAGATCCCATCCTTAAACAAATAGAGGATAGACCTAAGATCACTTTTCGTAGAGCCCCAACAATAAAGCAAAAACTGGCCCCAAGCAAAATAGTGATGAACAAGAGAATGACTCGAAAACAATACATAAAGAATAAAAACAATCCCCAAATCAAGAGAGCCTTTCGATGTGGACACAAAAAATGCAATATGTGCAAGTTTGTCACACATGGCACAACTAGTGTCACTTCTAGTAGCTCAGAATACACTTATCAATTAAAAGAAAGGTTAAATTGCAGCTCCAATTACGTAATTTACCTTTTGACTTGTAAATGTGGCAGCCAATATTTGGGTCATACCATCCATAAAATAAGAAAGAGATGGGGCGAGCATTATAAGAATATTGTCAGAAAGAGTATCAAACACAGCGTATCTAGACATCAAGCCATTTGCCAACAGGGGTCCAAATGCAGTTTTCGTATAACTCCATTGGAAAGAGTACCTATTGGATTTATAAATTCAATACCCTTTTTCCCGCGGTGTTAAATTAAAATTTAGACATGGCTGCTTTTTAGATTAGGTATATGGCACACAAGTTGAAAGTTTAATATTGGATGTAATTTTTGATGCACCTATTATGTAACTCTTATTTTTCATATATTATTTACACATTGGTTTAAGGTTCTATATTGGTAGTTATTTATCAGTACACTTACCATATATATATACTCATCATCTTTTTTTGTATCTAGTAGTTATTACTCCCCATATTCCCTATTATTTCATTTGCACTCTCATCTTATCCACCGCTTCTTTATCCACCAGTATAATATAGTTACTATATCATTATACACTTCATTATATATTTCCCCAATAAGACGAAAGCACACTAAACATACCATTTTATAAGATAGGATATCACACTTACTGATATTCCCACCTCTTATTATATGATGACTGTTTTTTCCCTACTAATATCACACACTTATCAACACATTTAGTTATTCCACTCCCCATTTTTTATGTTTTTTGCACTCCCGATAGAGAGTGCAGATATCTTATATATCCTCATCCCCATATTGAGTAATTTAGTTTTAGATATAATGTAAGCAATATAGTTTTTTTTTTTTCATTTTACATGGTCCCCTTTACTGATCCCGATTAATGTCGATGCCATAAGCAATCTATCACGGTTTTGATTAGGAAGCCGGTTTAGCACTTTTCACATACAGCCTTCACTTATTAAAGATGACACACAGAAGATTATCCTGTACTCTTAACATAAAGGTGCATTACAGCGAACCTATGAGATGACATTCACACACGCGAGTCACTGACACACCTCTTAATCCTATTGGTTTAAAGAAATTATGACATCATCACTTTCAAATGCAGAAGCATTATGCCCTGTCGTGCAATAGATCAGATTTGGACATTCTCACACGTGAGTCCCCAATACACCCCCTAATCCTATTGGTTTAAAGGACATCATCTCATCCAAATGCGGAAGTACCATGTTCCATCTCACAATAGATCTGATCTGGAGCCACGCATAGATAATAGGATAAACTTTACAAGCTTATTGTCCAATAGAGAGACACATGACTTAACCTCTATTTAATAAAAGGGTTTATGCTACTTAATTTACTAATTTATATCAGGGGTCATGATCGATGCATCAGGAAAAATTGTATATTTGTATTTGTTACGGTTAGACAGTTTATAATGTGCTATGAATGAATTTTATCTATAATATGCATATAATGCCAAATGAGATCCAGCACCCAAGCAGTCAGGTTGTGCACGCCAAAAGGTTACTGCATACCTTGTATTATATTAAAGTTCCAAAAGAAGGCAGCACAACCAATTATATCAAACTTCTTTTATTTCTTTTCACCAGGAGTAGGTACAGAATACAAGACTACGTTTCAGGCTATCAACCCTTAGTCATGTCTCTATAATATGCATGTTATGAGTTTTACACATGTGTTCATTTGTATTATGATCTAGCTGTTCAACTATTACCATTCACTATTAAATGATTGGTTAAATGTGAGGTGGATGCTAATTATCGCAACACACCTGTTCTAGATGGAAGAGTTGCCATAATGTTTGTTAAGATTCATTATTTTCTCTGATAAAAGCAAGTACTCCCTTCCTACAAACAGAAGCCTGAGGAAACAGCGAGGGGAGCTGAGAAACGCTTTGCGCAACTGTTTTATTCACACGGTATATGTTATGCCCTCTGTTTTTATATGTCTTTATGATTAAAACTTTAAATTTTTGAGACATTTGGGAGTCTGGGCTTTCATTATCCAGCTTACAGCAGAAGGGGCGGTCCAAGGTGAATCCCTGCTCTGTGGATCAATGAGCTGGGACACAGAGTTCCCAGAACGTCGTGCTTAGCATAATTGGGTGCTGCCATACTTGTGAGTATGATTCATTAGTGTGCATTTCATTTTTATATTATCAATGTCACACAAAGAAGCGCCCTTGTTTGTGATTCTTTTCACAACATTTTTTTGGAGTGAGCAGCGTTGTTTACCACAAGGAGCAGCTACCTATCGCTATTGGAAATCCAAGGAAGGAATTTATACAGAATACAACATATGGATTTATACTGAACTGTCATACCAGATAAGACTTTACACCTATTGGCAATCACATTGATTTATTTGATGTGTAATATTGACAAACATTGTCGTATCTGTGGACGGACCACTTTTAAACTATAATATTCTCCCCATATGAATTGTGTATATATGACTGACATTATTGGGGAAAATTTAATGTTTTTTCCATCCCATATTTATTATTTCAAATCCTTCTTATTCTGTTTAACAATAATAATGATTGTAATCTGGTTTGATTAATTGTAGTCCATAATACATACTATTCTATATCTGGTTATTTGGTAGCGCCCCCTAGAGTTGAGGTAATCAACATTTTGAGAGGTAATGAAGTAACTGGCCAAAGTCTAAGTAGTTAGACTAAAGTTTGACTTGAATAGGCAATTGCTGAAATTTTAAGCATTATCTTGCAGCTAGGAGCAGGGGAGGGTAGAAGGCGATCTATGAACCAGCAGATAATCAACAGGAATCAAAGTGAATTCCAAGATAAAACTTAAAATTCATACTGATGAATAATAATAATCAGGATAATCAATGGTACTACAGAAAGCAGAATGAAAATAGCAATTCAAGTCATAACAATGTAGTAAAAGGAACAGTAGCAAAGTCCAAAATATAAACATTACTAGGGAGGTTTCTAAACATAACTGTTCTTTAGAATAGCCAAAAGCAGCAATTGGCTGCAGGTTAATTTGCAAAACTACTTTAGTTTGAGCAGCACCATGAAAATTGAAGGCTACACCTTGAGTTACAAAAGGAGCACAACATCTGGGATAAAAATATATCATCTCAAAACATCCACACTAAAAATGTAATTAGGCACTCAAGCACACCTTTCTATTTAATGCCTCCAGAATTTTCAAGCCTTCACCAACTGACCCATTTTCCTTTTTGGTCAAGCCTCTTCTGTGCTTCCCAGTGGCCATAAATAAACAGCTTCTGCTTCTTAGTATAATTTCCAAACCTTTTCAGGAGGCTGTACTGCCAACACATTCAGTACTTATGGATAGTTTTGGCCAGGTAGAACTTTAAACCAATGGCAACAGTCTCTTAAGGGGCACAGAGTGGGTGTTTTAAAACAAATCTTATTGATGCAGACTGCCAGTTCATCACACAAACTTTAAAACTGGAGTTGGGACAGTTTTTAGCATATAAATTTCTGCCCCCCCCACCATAAAGGGTCAGATTACAAGTGGAGCATTATTTTATGCTTCCACTCGTACGCTAACTCCTCTAGAAGTAAGGTTTTTGTGCTCATATTACAAGTTAAACATAAAAAGTTTTTGCTTGTGCAGCAACCTGATTCACACAACAAGCTGAACTTAGAATATCGCAGTCACGTTAACATGTTCCCCCATAGAAGTCAATGGAGTAACAAAAGTAGAAAAACAAAATGTATGCTTACCTGATAAATTAGTTTCTTTCCGGATATGGAGAGTCCACGACGTGATTCAATTACTAGTGGGAATATCACTCCTGGCCAGCAGGAGGAGAAAAAGAGCACCACTGAAAAGCTGTTAAGTGTCACTCCCCTACCCATAATACCCAGTCATTCGACCAAAGGGAAATGGAAAAAGAATAACACAAAGGTGTAGAGGTGCCTGAGATTTAGTAAAAAATAATTGTACTATTAAAGGGGGGGGGGGGATAGTGGACTCTCCATATCCGAAAAGAAAGAAATTTATCAGGTAAGCATACATTTTGTTTTCTTTCCTAAGATATGGAGAGTCCACAACGTCATTCAATTACTATTGGAAACCAATACTCAAGCTAGAGGACACAAAATGAACATGGAGGGAGAACAAGACAAGCAGACCTAAACAGAAGGCTCCACCGCTTGAAGAACCTTTCTCCCATAAGAGGTCTCAGCCGAGGCAAAAGTATCAAATTTGAAAAATTTGGAAAAAGTTTGCAGAGAGCACCAAGTTGCAGCCTTACAAAGCAGTTCCACAGAAGCTTCATCTTTGAAAGCCCAAGAAGAGGAGACAGCCCTAGTGGAATGAGCAGTAATTCTCTCAAGCAAAAAAGCAAAAAAAATGTACTGTATACTTCTCAACCAAAGGGAACGAGAAGTAGAAGTAGCCTTCTGACCCTTACACTTTCCTGAGAAACAAACAAACAGGGCAGAAGACTGACAAAAATGCTTAGTCGTCTGTAGGTAGAAATTTAGAGCATGCACAACATCCAAGTTGTGAAAACAATGTTCTTTATGAGAAGGATTGGGATAGAGAGAAGGAACAACAATTACCTGATTAATATTTCTATCCGAAACGACTTTAGGAAGAAACCCCAATTTAGTACGAAGAACCGTCCTATCTGCATGAAAGATAAGGTAAGGCGAATCACGCTGCCAAGAGTTCCGAAACTCTCAGAGCAATAGAGAAAGCAATAAGAAACAAAACCTTCCAAGACAGCAACTTAATATCTATGGAATGCATTGGCTCAAACGGAGCCTGCTGCAAAACTTTAAGAACAAGATTAAGGCTCCAAGGAGGAGCAATAGGTTTAAACACAGGCCTGATTATGACCAGGGCCTGACAAAAAGATTGAACATCGGACACATCCACCAGACGCTTGTGTAACAAAATAGATATAGCAGAAATCTGACCTTTCAGAGAACTGACTGACAACCCTTTCTCCAGACCTTCCTGGAGAAAAGACAATATTCTTGGAATCCTGACCCAACTCCAAGAGTCCAATAAAGGTATTTACGCCATACCTTATGGTACATTTTTTAAGTAACAGGCTTCCGAGCCTGGATCATGGTCTCAATGTCTGACTCAATCAGCTTCAGAGAAACGAGATTTGGATGGAGAAATGGACCCTGAGTTAGAAGGTCCATCCTCAGAGGAAACCTCCAAGGCAGCCGAGAAGACATTTTCACTAGGTCTGCATACCAGATCCTGTGAGACCATGCAGGAGCTATTAGAATTATCGATGCTCTCTCTTGTTTGATTCGAGCAATAACTTGTGAAAGGAGCGCAAATGGAGGAAATAGGTATGCTAGACTGAAATCCCAAGGAACCACAAGAGCATCTATCAGAGCAGCCTGAGGATCTCTTGACCTTGAACCATACCTTGGAAGCTTGGCGTTCTGACAACACGCCATCAGATACAACTCCGGCACCCCCCATTTGAGGGTTAAACTGGAGAAGACCTCTGGATGGAGAGCCCACTCCCTGGGATGAAATGTCTGTCTGTTCAGGAAATCCGCTTCCCAGTTGTCCACTCCAGGAATGTGGATGGCAGATAGACAACAATTGTGAGCTTCCGCCCACTGAATAATCCGTGCCACCTCCTTCATGGCTAGGGAACTCTGAGTTCCTCCCTGGTGGTTGATGTAAGCCACTGAGGTGATGTTGTCCGACTGAAACCTGATAAGACAGGCTAAGGACAATTGAGGCCAAGCCATCAGAGCATTGTAAATCACTCTCAACTCGAAAGATGTTTATGGGGAGAGCAGACTCCTCCCGAGTCCATAGTCCCTGCGCCTTTAACGAGTCCCGGACTGCTCTCCAGCCTAGAAGGCTGGCATCCGTGGTCACAATAACCCAGGAAGGTCTCCGGGAAGCATGTGCCCTGAGACAGATGGTCGTGAGAAAGCCACCGCATTAGAGAGTCTCTTGTCGACTGGTCTAGATCTATCCTCTAAGACAGATCCAAATGGACTCTGTTCCATTGTCTGAGCATGCATAATTGCAGAGCTCTCAAATGGAATTGAGCAAAGGGAATGATGTCCATGGAAGTGACCATCAGACCAATTACCTCCATACATTGAGCCACTGATGACTGAAATGTAGACTGAAGAGAGAGGCAAGAGGAGAAAATTTTAGATTTTCTGACCTCCATCAGAAAAATTTTCATAGATAGGGAATCTATTATGGTCTCTAAGAAAACCACCCTTGTAGCTTGAACAAGGGAACTCTTATTCAGATTCACTTTCCAACCATGGGAACGTAGAAAAGACCTCAAGATCTCTGTATGAGGGTTTGCTTGTTGAAAAGATGGCGTCTGAACCAATATGTCATTCAGGTATGGCGCCACTGCAATTCCCAGAATCCTGATCACTGCCAAGAGAGCCCCCAGAACCTATGAGAAAATTCTGCGAGCTGTGGCAAGGCCAAACAGAAGAGCCACAAACTGAAAGTGTTTGTCTAGAAAGGCGAATCTCAGGAATTTGAAGATTCGTGGCACTAATTTTTAAGAATTATACAAGAATTGGACAAGGATTGGGCAAGGGGCAAGACACAAGGCAAGTACTCTTGTAATACTATGTTTTATGTATCTCATTGTATCCTTTTGCAAGTGCTGCTGTAACACTGTGTCTTATGTGTTTACTTGGTTCCCACTTTCATAATAATGCTCAATATCTTCATACTCCTTTTTGCTACCTCTTGTCTCTATAACAAACTACATTACTCACTTACTCTTTCTCCCTCTCTACCTGCACTGTTCATTAGCCCATCTCTCTTATACTCACCTTACTTTTGTACTCATGAACTTTACCTATTCCTAAACACTCTCTCTCCCCTCTGCACTTCAGCCAAACAACAGTCTCATTACTGCAAATCTGCTTCTCATCTCATGTCACTCTCCCTCTTGCTCATACTAGCTGCTGGCGACGTCTCCCCTAATCCTGGTCCCTCACAACCTCCTAGCCTTTCACATCCTTGTGTGCCTTTCAATAGATTTCATAAACTAAACTCTGGTAACCTTAATCGCATTCCTCTTACATCTAAAAACCCCTCCCCCTTCATTTGTGCACTCTGGAACTCTCGCTCTGTTTGCAACAAGCTCACTTCTATCAATGATTTCTTTAACTCCCACTCTCTTAACCTTCTGGCTCTTACAGAAACCTGGCTCTCTGCTTCAGACACAGCATCCACTGCTGCACTGTCACATGGGGGTCTCCATTTCAGCCACACTCCTAGGTCTGGCAATAGACAAGGAGGTGGTGTCGGTATTTTACTTTCCTCTCGTTGCACTTTCCAACAAATACAGCCCTTCTCTTCACTCACATTTTCTTCATTTGAAGCACACATGATTTGGTTATTCTCTCCCCTCTCTATATGTGTTGCAGTCATATACCGCCCCCCAACTCAATTTTTAGATCACTTTTCTGCCTGGCTTCCTTATTTCCTTTCCTCAGACACCCCTGCACTCATTCTTCATGACTTTAACATCCCTCTTGACAATCCCAATGCCTCGTCTGCAATACAACTTCTTCAACTGACTTCCTCTTTCGGCCTGTCACTAGTGATGTCCCGAACTGTTCGCCCGCGAACGGTTCACAGCGAACATAGCTTGTTCACGTTCGCATTTGTGGGCGAACACATGGCGATGTTCGATCCGCCCCTATGTGTCATCATTGAGGAAACTTTGACCCTGTATGTCACAGCCGTCTGACACATTAGAGCCAATCAACATCAGACACTCCCTCACAGACCCTCCCAGCTACTCGGAATCCGCCATTTTAGACTCATAACGACCTTGCTTTCTTAATGAGAGGACGTGTTGTGTTTTTGCTCCTGACATTAATAGGAAAAACATAGCTAGGCTAGTGTATTTAGTGTCCACTACAGTCCAGAAGGACTCCACTCATCTCTGCTGCAAGCACAGCACCCCAAAAAGCCCTTTTTAGGGCTATATTTCGTGCTGGTTTTTTTTTTTTTTTGCGTATTTTTTTTATTAGCATTTGCCTGGCTTTCAGCCTGTGTGTTTAAGGCTCACAGCATATGTTGTGATTACTGCCACCACTGATATCTCCCTAACAACATTAGTTTAAATTTAATTTTTTTTATTTAAATCATTTTTCTAGTGTAATCTAATTACATTTACTATCAGGCCTGTGTCTGTCAGGCTCACTCAGCATTAATATACCTCATTTTTCTTCAGTCTTTTGGTTAATTGGTTTGTGCCAGGCAGCCACCCACCACTCATATCTTCTTCACCTTAATTTAAATATATAAAAAAAAAAGTTTAAATTTGTTTGATAGTGTAATCTAATATAATTTTCTATCAGGCCTGTGTGTTTTGCTGACATACAGAGCCTACTGTGTTTACTTGCTGCCCTCCCTAGTCTATGAGCCACGACTCATATGTGTTTAACCTTTTTTTTTAATTCCCCCCCCCCCCCAAAAAAAAAAAATAATTTAAATAATTTTTCTAGTGTAATCTAATAGTATTTTCTATCAGGCGTGTGTGTATCTGACTTACAGAGCCTACTGTTTTTAATAGCTGCCCTTCCAAGGCTATCAGCCACGACTCATATGTATGTGCTTAACCTTTTTCTTTAAATTCCCCAAAAAAAGTCTTTAAATCATTATGCTAGTGTAATCTAATTTTATTTTCTATCAGGCCTGTGTCTAACTGTCTATCTGACTTACACAGCATACTGTTGTTAATTGCTGCCCTACGTAGCAGCCAGCCAGTGCGACCACTCATATGTGCATTGCACTTCTTAACATAATTTTAATATTAAAATCTAAAATTTTTAAATATTTTGCTAGTGTAATCTTACTTAATTTTCTATTAGGCCTGTGTTTTTGTCACTTACACAGCATACTGTGTTAAATTGCTGCCCTACCTACCATCCACGACTCATATCTGCCAGCCTGTGTGCCAGGCCCAACTAGCCAATTAGTGGCACCAATCATAATTCTTGTAACAGTATCAAAAAAATTAAAAATCATAATTTTTTGTACTGCAAATATTCAGTCTACTAGTGCCATTGAATTGCAGTTTCCTCCTGCCTGGCAGCCTGTGTGCCAGGCACAAACTAGCCAATTAGTGGAACCAATCATAATTCTTGTAACAGTATATAAAAAAATTAAAATCATAATTTTTTGGTCAAATATTCAGTCTCCTAGTGCCATTGAATTGCATTTATCTCCTGCCTGCCAGCCTTTTGTGCCAGGCCGTCTTGCCAACTATTTACACCAATAATAATTGTTGTCACAGTATAGTTACAGTATAGTTACTAATTAAAATTAAAAAAATTTTGATTGTTGATCCTAATCCTCAGTTTGCTCGTGCCATTGAATTGCACTTTTCTACTGCCTTCCAAGCCTGTGTGCCAGGCCTACTTTAAAAATATTTACACCAATCATATTTGTTGTCACAGTATTCTTAATAATTAAAAATTAAAAATTTTGGTAATAGTGCCATTGAATTGCACTTTCCTCCTGCCTTGCAGCCTGCTGTGTGCCAGGCCCACCTAGCCAATTATTCCCAGCAATCATATTTCTTTTAACAGTATTACAAAAATTGTCAATCATCACTGTTTTGACTGTCAGTATTCAGTCTCCTAGTGTCCTTGAATTGCATTTACCTCCTGCCTGCCAGCCTTTTGTGCCAGGCCATCTTGCCAACTATTTACACCAATCATAATTGCTGTCCCAGTATAGTTACTAATTAAAATTTAAATTTTTTTTATTGTTGATCTTAATCCTCAGTTTGCTTGTGCCTTTGCATAAAATATGTAATTTTCCATGGAAGTTTTGCCATGGATCCCCCTCCAGCATGCTACAGTCCAGGTGTTAGTACCCTTGAAACAACTTTTCCATCACTATTGTGGCCAGAAAGAGTCCTTGTAGGTTTTAAAGTTCGTTTGCCTATTGAAGTCAATGGCGTTTTGCGCGGTTTGCGGGTTCGCAAACAATACCGGAAGTTTGAGTCCGCCGTTCGCGAACCGAAAATTTTAGGTTCGCGACATCACTACCTGTCACAATGGACTGACTCTCCCACTCACAAAGATGGTCATTCCCTTGATCTGATTTTCGCCTATCGATGCACTCTTTCAAATTTAACAAACTCCCCTTTTCCTCTCTCTGACCATCATCTCCTAACTTACAACATCACTTCCCTACCTACAACTCCCCCTCCCTCTACCCCTCACACCAAACTTCACAGAAGCACTAAGTCACTAGATATGCATCAGCTCACTAGCTCTCTCAAACCTCTCCTCCATCACCTCCTTTTCCTGCCCTGACCAATCTATCTGCCAGTATAATTCCACCCTTACATCGGTCATTGACACTCTGGCCCCTCCAACCTTAGCTCAGAAACCACACTCTCATCCTCAGCCCTGGCATACTCCTCTGACATGATACCTACGCAGATGCTCTTGTACTGCTGAGCGACATTGGAGGAAATCTCAGAGTTCAGCTGACTTTCTTCACTACAAGTTCATCCTGAACGCCTACTATTCTGCCCTTAATCTTTACAATATTTATCTCTACTCTTTCCTCTAACCCTAAAGTCTGTTCTCCACATTCAACACTCTTCTCCGCCCACTCTTCTCCGCCCACCCCCACCTCCTAACACAACCTCTCTCTCAGCTCAAGATTTTGCAAGCCACTTCAAAAACAAAATTGACTCCATCAGAAGTGAAATCAGCTCTCAACATACTTCCAATCTCCCACCCCCTCAAAAGCTCACGATCACCCAAAATCCAAATATCCAAAAATGCAGCTCTTTTGTCCCTGTTAATGAGGATGAAGTTTCTGCCCTTATACTGTCCTCCCACCTCACTATCTGTCCCCTCGACCATATCCCCTCACAGCTACTCCCCTCCCTCTCTTCTACTCTCACCCCCATACTCACACACATTTTCAACCTCTCCCTCAGCACTGGTATATTTCCCTCATCTCTAAAACATGCACTGGTCACAACTATCCTCAAAAAACCTTCCCTTGATCCAACCTCCCCTTCCAATTACTGCCCTATTTCCCTACTCCCTCTTGCCTCAAAGCTCCTCGAAAAGCTAGTTTACGCACGTCTATCCCTTTTCCTTACACTAAACTCTCTTCTTGACCCACTGCAATCTGGATTTCGTTCCCATCACTCTACAGAGACAGCAATTATCAAGGTTACCAATGACCTACTTACAGCAAAATCCAAAGGCCACTTCTCTCTGCTTATCCTCCTTGACCTGTCTGCAGCCTTTGACACTGTTGACCACCCTCTTCTGCTCCAAACCCTCCAATCCTTCGGCATCTGTGACAAAGCTCTCTCGTGGTTCTCTTCCTATCTGACTAACCGTACATTTAGTGTAGCCTTCTCCGGAGCATCCTCTGCCCCATTACCACTTTCTGTTGGGGTACCTCAAGGCTCTGTCATTGGTCCTCTTCTCTTTTCAATCTACACGTCGTCACTAGGTTCCTTAAAACAGTCCCATGGGTTTCAATACCATTTGTATGCCAATGACACCCAAATCTACCTCTCTGCACTAGACCTACCTCCTTCCTTACTAACCCGTGTCACTAACTGTCTTTCTCACATCTCATCTTGGATGTCCTCTCACTACCTTAAGCTAAATCTCTCCAAAACTGAACTCCTTATTTTTCCCCCTTCTTCCAATGTCTCCACCCCAAAAATTTCTATAACTGTTGATAATTCCATCATGACCCCTACCCCACACGCCCGATGTCTTGGGGTCACACTTGACTCAGATCTTTCCTTCACTAATCACATTCAGTCCTTGGCTAAAGCCTGCCGCTTCCACCTTAAAAAACATTGCTACAATTAGACATTTCGTTACACAAGATACAACCAAGATTGTAATCCACTCTCTCATCCTTTCCCGCCTCGACTACTGCAATTCCATCCTCTCTGGTCTACCTAGCTGCCGCATAGCTCCTTTACAATCCATTATGAATGCCTCTGCCAGGCTCATCTTCCTTACTCGTTGCTCTTCATCTGCTGCACCTCTCTGCCAATCCCTTCACTGGCTTCCTCTTGTCTCTAGGATTAAACATAAAATCCTCGACCTGACATATAAAGCTCTCAACTGCACTGCTCTCCCCTACATCTCAGAACTTGTCTCTAGATACTCTCCCTCCCATCCCCTTCGATCAGCTCAGGATCTCCTCCTCTCCTCCTCTCTTGTTACTTCCTCACATTCACGATTACAGGACTTCTCCAGACTGGCCCCCATCTTGTGGAATTCCCTGCCTCACTCCATAAGACTCTCCCCTAGTTTTAACAGCTTCAAGCACTCCCTAAAAACTCTACTATTCAGGGATGTATACAACCAACACTAACCTTTCCTAATGCCATTGCTTTCCCCTTGAACCTCTTACCTATGGGCCCAGCTGTTTACAAATCCCTTCATAAGAGCCGACTACAACAGTGAAACTCTCAGCAGGGCCCTCTACCCACTTGACCCCTACAAAAGCTATCCTGTACACCGACTATGTTTACAGCGCTGCAGAATCTGTTGGCGCTCTACAAATACCTGATAATAATAATAATAATAATATGTGTCCTTCAGGTCTATGGTCATCATGAACTTACCCTCTTGGACAAATGGAACGAATGGTTTCCATTTTGAAGGACGGTACCCTGAGAAACTTGTAGAGGCACTTTAGGTCTAAAATGGGTTGAAAGTTCCCTCTTTTTTGGGAACAACGAACAGATTTGAATAGAATCCTAGACCCTGTTCCCTTACTGGAAATGGAACAATCACTCCCAGGGAGTAAAGGTCCTAAACACAGTTCAAGAATGCCTCTCTTTTTACCTGAGCTGCAGATAATCTTGACAGGTGGAATCTGCCCCCGGGAGGGAAAGTTTTGAATTCTATTTTGTCACCCTGAGATACTATGTCCACAGCCCAAGGATCTGGGACATCTCATCTCCACGCTTGACAAAACAGGGAAAGTCTGCCCCCCACTTGATCCAAACCTGGACCGGGGCTGACCCTTCATTCTGACTTAGACTCGGCAGAGGGTTTCTTTGATTGCTTCCCCTTATTCCAAGACTGATTGGGCTTCCAAGAAGATTTGGACTACTCCTGCTTGGAAGAGGGAGAGGAAGACTTTTGACCTTTTGAAGTTATGAAAGGAACGAAAATTACTTTGATGTCCTTTGAGTCTGTTCTTCTTGTCTTGTGGTAGAAAAGACCCTTTTTTTTACCCGTAATATCAGAAATTATTTCTGCCAGACCAGGTCCGAACAAGGTCTTCCCTTTATAAGGAAGCGCCATTAGAGGTATCAGCTGACCAAGATTTTAGCCACAATGCCCTGCGGGCTAGGACAGTGAAGCCAGACATCTTGGCTCCCAGTCTAATAACTTGCATGTTAGCATCAGAAATAAAGGAATTGTCTAGTTTGAGAGCCTTAATCCAATATCTCCTCCAATAGAGTCTCTACTAAAATTGATTCAGACAAGGCGTCACACCAATAAGATGCCACACTTGCTACTGTGGCATTACAAACTGCAGGTTGCCATTGAAGACCTTGATGAACATACATCTTCTTCAAATAAGCTTCCAGCTTTTTATCCAAGGGATCCTTAAAGGAGCAGCTATCCTCTATAGGGATAATAGTTCTCTTAGCTAGAGTAGAAATAGTCCCTTCTACTTTAGGCACCGTGCGCCAAGAATCTTTAATGGAGTCGGCAACAGGAAACATCTTTTTAAATACGGGAAACGAATAATGGAATCCATGGCTTCTCCCATTCCTTTGAAATAATCTCCGTCACACGGTCTGGGACAGGAAAAACTTCCACAGAGGAAGGAACATCATAGTATTTATTAAGTTTACTAGACTTCTTAGGGTTGACAACGACAGAAGTATCGGAGTCGTCCAAAGTAGTCAATACCTCCTTTAACAGTACACAAAGGTGTTCAAGCTTAAATCTGAAGTTTACTTCTTCAGTATCAGATGAAGGAATAATACTGTCCGAATCTGAGATTTCACTATCAGAGGCTACCGGCGTATCCTCCTCATCAGACTTATGAGGGAGGGCAACCTGCAAAGCAGTAGGTGGAACAGAAACCTTACTATCTGAATGTTTAATTTTCCTCTTGCACTTTCCCAGCATAGGAAAAGCAGATAATGCTGCAGAAGATACCTGTGCAGCAAAATCTGCAGGCACTGTATGTAATGCCATATAAGCTTGGGACGTTTGAGGAGAAAGCTGTGGCATTGACTGAACAGCATCATCCTGAGAGACATTGGGCTCAGAGGGCAACAATGTATCTTTAAATTGAAATGTTCTAGCTAAGCATGCAGCACAGAATTGCATAGGCAAAACAATTTGTGCCTCTAGGCATAACAAGCATTTGTCTTGGTTCATGTCCATAATACTAAATAAAAAAATTCCCCAAATTGTAGAAATTTTTTAAATACACTGTCACTTTAAGAATATTTAATACCCCAATTTGGCTGCCAGAAGTCTCTAAAATGATTGTATAGTAGATCGACACTTATGAGACTGAAATTCAATGATGCTGCTCCGCTGCATGAATATCCGACAGCAGAGATAAGTCACATGACCGGTAGAGAGAGGAAACTATGCAGCACGTAAAAGGAGTGCGTTTCTCTCTGCCTACAACATAAGATGCAAGTAGCTGCAGCTGGTTTCAAACTCAAGCAGTTTGTCAGTTACCCTGTTCTAGCTAAGCAACCAAAGAAAACCAATGTACGGAGCTTGATGCCCCAGAAGTTATGAAGCAACAGTCTAAAGACCACTGCTCCATAACCTGTCTGCCTGCTCTAAGGCCACGGACAGGAATTGCCAGAAATCAACCTGTTCGAATACGATCGGGTTGATTGACACCCCCTGCTAGCGGCCGACTGGCCGTGAATCTGCAGGGGACAGCATTGCACCAGCAGTTAACAAGAATGTAGAGAGTGTATGCTGTCGGCATTTATTGATGTGCAGCGAAAATGATATGCTTTATTGGATCATGTCCGCTTGCACAATCATAAATATGCCCCTAGTCTAAACATACATAATGTGCCTGCCCACTGCAAAAAAATCCAGTATAAAGGATTTTAAAAATGTCCCCATCTACTGCATATGACATATTCTTCTGAAGTGCAAGTCTCCAAGACATAGAAGACAAAAGCACTTACCTGCAGTCTAGCTGTCCAGCAGGAAGACAGCTCACAAGGCGTGAATGGACACATACTCCTTACAGAGACCTGTAGAAAAAGAAAGAACAGAGTAACCAACTCTGGCTTTCTGTACCATGAGCAGCAATGTGTTAGGAAATAAAGCAAGGACTACCTCACAACTTCCTAACTCCTTAAAAGCCACCACTTCTCTACTGAAGAGATTGACGTGGACTCAGCTAAACCCAAATCCTTGCTTGCAGGGAAAAGTACCCAAAAAAGGAATTAATTTCTTCAGACACCAAACTTCACCTCCTCCAGAGAATGACTAGGGATTATGGGTAGGGGAGTGACACTTAACAGCTTTGTGTGTTGCTCTTTGCCTCCTCCTGCTGGCCAGGAGTGATATTCCCACTAATAATTGAATGACGTTGTGGACTCTTGTCTCCATATCTTAGGAAAGAAAAACCCTACTCACACGCAAACCCAATCACATGAGTATATATATATATTATAACAGGAAAAAAATGAATCCTCCCTCCAAGATCAACCACCTGGGTGCAGACCAGCATAGAATAGTTCAGAACAAAGAGTGCATCCTTTGTTCAGGACTATATATTACATATATACATATACCTAAATAACATAGTAACATTAAAACATAGTAGATGAAGTTGAAAAAAGACAGTCCATTGAGTTCAACCTATATAAATTTTAAGATATTTACAATAAAAGCTCCAGTTGAGTTTAGATTAATCCCATTAAAAAAGGTGATCAATTTAACACAAGCAATTATGTTCCTGAATTCTGTTTCTAGCCAGAAATGTATCTAAACCATTTTCAAATGTAGCTAAGGTATTGGCATTTACTACCTCCTTAGGTAATGAGTTCCACAATTTGATTGATCTTACAGTGAAAAAATGTTTATGTCGGCATTTATCGATGTGCAGCAGACATGATACGCTACATTGTATCATGTCCATCTGCACTTTAGTAAATCGACCCCTCAGACTGGACTGGGTATACATCCCATAACCCTGCAACATGCACAGCCCTGAGTGCTCAATAGCACTCTCAGTAAGCTGCACTGTCTCCAGAGTCCCAGACAGTTAACCCCAGATAGGTCTGAGTGCAAGGCCCATAGGGAAAATTACAAAACAAATCAATACAGCACACGGTGGAAGTCCAGCGCTCACTTACAAGCAATCAGCTAAGATTAAAAGCAAAAATGGAAGAGATAGTTACTGCATCTGGCCAAATGGGACAAGCCCAGGTACCACGTCATGGTTTCACCCAAAACCTGGGTACCTTATCAGCCAAACAATTGCAAGATCTCAATCAAATAAACTGGGAACAAGTGAAGGGTGCACAGACTTATGTAATCACCCTAGACACATACAAAACACGGAAGGAGACTGCACTCTCAGACTGGACTGGGCACACATCCCATGACCCTGCAACATGCACAGCCCTGGGCGCTCAATAGCACTCTCAGGAAGCTGCACTGTCTCCAGAGTACCAGGCAGTTAACCCCAGATTTTCCCTAAGGGCCTTCCACCCAGACCTGAAGCCTCGTTAATCATTCTAGCTCTAATTATGATTGTGCTCACGCATTCTCACTTACTTTCAACTTAAAGTGATGGTAAATTCACCCCAACAGTTTCACATATTATGAAAGGTCTTCTCCTAACTAGCATATCGATATGCTTGTTTAGCACAAAAGTCAACTGTACTTTTTTTATCAGCGTTTTATTCACGCTATATTACCTCATCTAAAGCCTCTCACTACGATTTTCATTTTGCTTACTTGACTGGCAGCTGTTTATCAGCATCACTGTTTATGTTGCGCAAAAAGCGTAGAGGGTCACGCATGCGCATTTTAAATTATAGACAGAGTTCCAAGCACGGGAGCGTGCGGTAATTCATTTACATGGGGTGCATGGTGAGGCTACAATTGGCTACAACAGCTGCCAGTCAAGTAAGCCAAAACGAAAATCGTAGTGAGAGGCTGCATTAGATGAGGTAATATAGCGTGAATATAATGCTGATAAAAAAAGTAGTTAGGAGAAGACCTTTCATAATATGTTAAACTGTTGGGGTTAATTTACCATCACTTTAATAAGGGCGGAATTTAACTTGTGTGCAAACGGCCTTTAAAAAATTCAATTTTGCCAGCTCATATTTAACAAAATGTCCCATGCATGACTGCAAAGGTGAAAAAAAAGGTAAGCATGATACTGCCAAATTCTACAAACCTCAGAAAAAAAAGAAAATTCTTAATTGATGGCTGAAAAATTATATTATGCAATTTGTTCTTTACATGCTTCAGCTAAAACTTTGAATAAACAGTCAATTAATTAATTACAAATATTTCCATAATTGCTAATTAGAAACAGCTTAGTGGGAAAATATTGAAACTCATGATTGCTAATGGCTAACTCATGATTGCTGTAGATTGTTTTCAGGCTACTGGTTGACCTCAATAAATAGTTATTTGTTGTGTGATGTTCGCATATTTTTGTTCAATGTAAGGTTCAATAAACACTTTTTTTGAAGGTACAGAAGAAACATTTTTACCCATTAAATTCCTTATTGAAATACTTCCTTTGCATTTTAACTTAAGACTTTACATGAACAAATATAGCAAACCAAGAGTCTGGTAATGTATAACTTTATATATGATTATGCTGTGTCCATAAAATGTCAAGTACAGAATATAATCATGTTCCTTCTTAATAAATGTGGCTAAAATCTATATTCTCTTTAGGACAAGATACAAGTGCACTAATAGTAATGAATTATGGGCAGCTATGAGATAAAACAGTACAAGTAAAGGAGACCAATCAAGCAGTGCATGTTTTTTTTTATAGGATCCCGTTTTCAAAGCCTCCAGTTAGTCCATTTAAGGGACATTCCAGTCAAAATTGAAATGCACATATATGAATTATATCTTTGAATAGAAACATATTTGTAATATGCATGTATTGGCAAAAATTAGACATGTGCGATTCGTTTCGGATCGATTCGGAAATTCGGAAAATTCGGAGATTCGGATCGATTCGAATTTCCGAATTAAAATACTGCCGAATCTACGGAATAAATCCAAATCGAATCGAATACATCCGAATTGATTTGAATACATCCGAATCGATTCGGATGTATTCGGTAGATTCGGATGGCCGTGTATTACACTAGTATTGTACAGTATATTAGGTTTTATCACTCTGTTATGGGTTAAACCTAATATACAGTACATAATACTAGTGTAATACACAGCACATCCCACCTAACACTTACCGAAATTCCAAATTTCCAAATCGATTCGAACCGAATCGAACCGAACCAAATTTTTTCCGAATCCGAAAGAATCCGAATGAATCCGAAACGAATTCATTTGAATTTTTCCGAAATGAAACCGAACCGAAACAAATTTTTCGAAGCTGCACAAGTCTAGCAAAAATACTTCTATTCACTGTTTTTCTATGCACGTGCATGTGAAATATAGCTAAATAGTCTCAGTGCAGTAGCATTTTAAATACTGCAGCGGCCCAAAGGCCAGTAAGGCTTGTCTCATGTCAGCAATTAACACTTACCAGATGGTACAAACACCTTAGTCTCTCTGAGGAAGTGATGTGTTTAAAATGCTGGTGCATGGTGCATAGTTAAAGGGACAGTCTACAACATATATTTTATTGTTTAAAAAGACAGATTATCCCTTTATAATGCATTCTCTAGTTTTGCATAACCAGCACGGTTATATTAATATACTTTTTACCTCTGTGATTACATTGTATCTAAGCCTCTGCAAACTGCCCCCTTATTTCAGTTCTTTTGACAGACATGACTCCACGTGCGCAAGCACAATGTTATATGTGTGGTACACATGAACTAACAACCTTTAGCTGTGAAAAACTGTCAAAATGCCCTGAGCTAGGAGGTGGTCTTTAAGGGCTTAAAAATTAGCATATAAGCCTACCTAGGTTTAGCTTTCAACGAAGAATACCAAGCGAACAAAACAAATTTGATGATAAAAGTAAATTGGAAAGTTGTTTAAAATTACATGCCCTATCTGAATCATGAAAGTTTAATTTAGACTAGACTGTCCATTTAACCCCTTAACGACCAACGAAAAAAAAAAAACGTCCTAAAAAAACAGTTGTTTACGACCAAGGACGTACCCTGTACGTCATCAGTGTTTTCAAGTGGTGGAAGAGATCCTGATCTCTTCCAGCAGCTTTCATGTTATTGCAGTGATGCCTCGATATTGAGGCATCCTGCAATAAAAAAATGTAGCCATCCGATGCAGAGAGTGCCACTCTGTGGCCCTCTCTGCATCGGCCATCGATGGTCGTAATCGTTGGTGGGTGTGAGACTTCTGGCAGGCAGTGTGCATTCACTCGCTGATGTGTGCAGGGGTGTGCACGGGGCGGGTGCACGCGATCTGCTCATATGAGCATATAAGTATATAAGTATAAGAAGTGGTGGGAGAGGGTGGGGGTAAATGATCATGAAAAAGGGATCTGGGTCTGGGAGGGAGTAGAGAATTGAGGGGGATCCTACACTGCAGAAAATATATAATTTAAAAAAAATTGAAAAATAAAAACAAGCAAAAACTTTTTATTTTTATACTGGCAGACTTTCTGCCAGTACTTAAGATGGCGGGGACAATTGTGGGGTGGGGAGGGATGAGAGCTGTTTGGGAGGGATCAGGGGGTGGGATGTGTCAGGTGGGAGGCTGATCTCTACACTAAAGCTAAAATTAACCATACAAGCTACCTAATTAACCCCGTCACTGCTGGGCATAATACAAGTGTGGTGCGCAACAGCATTTAGGGTCCTTCTAATTACCAAAATGCAATGCCAAAGCCATATAAAAAAATATATATATACATGTGAAGGGTTAATCGGGGATTACTGACAGATATCAGTGTTAAAATTTAACTTGTACTTATTGCCCTATAACTTGCAAACAAAGCAAAGAACATGTAAACATTGGGTATTTCTAAACTCAGGACAAAATTTAGAAACTATTTAGCATCGGTGTTTTTTTGTGGTTGTAGATGTGTTACAGATTTTGGTGGTCAAAGTTAGAAGTTAGATGTCTGGGGCGGCAGATTAGGGCTGTTTAGACTCAGGGTTTATGTTAGGGTGTTAGGTTTAAACATAATTTTTTTTTTCCCATAGACATCAATGGGACTGCGTTACGGAGCTTTATGCTCCATGATTGCAGGTGTTAGGCTTTTTTTTTAGCCGGCTCTCCCCATTGATGTCTATGGGGAAATCGTGCACGAGCACGTCAAAACACCACTTGTATTTGGGTGAGGTATGGAGCTCAACGCAACCATATCGCCGTTTTTTGCAAAACTGTAATAGCAGCGCTATTAAAGGTGAGCGGTGGAAATAACTTGCAAGTTATTAGTGAGACAGCCATAACGCAAAACTCGTAATCTGGCTGTTTGTTATTTAAAGTACATCAGTTTGAGCGCTAAAATTGCCAGCACTAAACAATCCCCACAGTGATTCTCCAGTTACTTTCTCTCTCCCATGCAAAATTTTGTATCCCAGAATGCTTCATTACGTTCTATGGAAGGCAATTCTGATCTGGGATTCCAGGTTCCACACTTTTTCTTAGAAAATTCAGTGAGTTCAGCCCCTGTGAAGTCTGCTCTATAATATATAAATGATAGGTGGCGCTAAAAAATTGCTGTTCCTAAATGTATCTAATAAAAATAATTCCATATACGTAATCCAAATGGGGTGTGTTCATATATCATATAACTTGGTATCCATGTAGTATATATGGTGTTGCTTAGAACCTTAAAAACACAAATGTATATATATATATATATATATATATATATATATATATTTGTATCAAATTAATATTTATTGCTATACACTTGAGTAGATACCCATAGATTCTTATATCGATGTATATTAAAACAGATAATATTTAAGTGAAATATTTAGGTAATATAAAGAACAGAACAAAAACAGACACCGGTGTCTTACCTAAGCATTATTAATGCTAAATATCTAAAAACCGATACAATTAAAATGGAGATACTAATAAACACTTTAGGTAATGTATCAATCCTAAAGGTAATCAGGCTTAGTATGTGAAGTAACCGCAAATTGTAATCCAATCTTATGGGCTGGTGGATATGTCTGGTGATAACCAGTCTTATTATGGTGTTTATCAATTGGGCTTATGGATATATATGTTTGTAGCTGGTTGTGGCTATATTAGCGTATCGATAAGATCAAATAGTTCCCAAGTGGAAAAACACTTGTGACTTACGTGTATCTTTAGCCTATGTGGCCTAATAGTACCTTAAGCGGATAAGAGATAATACCGCTCTCCTCGATGTCAGTTCAAAGCCGTTCAACAGTGCACTGTTGTTGAGATGTCTTCTCTTCCTGTCGATGAGTTGGATGATTTACTGGTTACAACTGTTACAACTGTCAAGTAGACAGGTCTCAATCTTTGTTCTCCTCCTATGTCAGGGATAAATCCTCCACACGTCCTGAGTGAGCGTATATTTGCACACTTCGTTTCCCAGGTATGTAGCCTTCTCCCCTTCTGTTAGACCAGCAATCAGATGGTGTGATTATCAGGTTCTACACATTTCGGCTTACAGCCTTTTTCAAGGTGCCTGATATGATCGTTTTCTGTCCTTTTAAAGCCCTGCTCAGTTACGCCTATTTTTTTTTTTAACTGTTGCAGCTTCAATTCACCTCTAAAATTCACCTGCGGTTACTGTGCCTGATACTTTTTCATATATATATACAACTAATTAATATTTAATTTATATACAACTAATTAGTATTTTAGTCTCTAGCTTAACAATTTAAAATCATTATTTATATGCAGGCTAGGTTATTTTATTAAATAGCCTAGGGGTATCTATAGATCCAGTTACTGTGAGCTAGCAGGTCACAGCTGAAAGACTACTTGTTACTCTAATTTACCTTAAATCTATTATATATTGGTCACAACAATTTATAATCGTAGATGGGAAACCCCATTTGTTTCAGTATAGTTCCATTGACCTACCCTGCATCATCACATTTGTAATACCACTAGAGTGAGATTTTACAAACAATAGCATCGTTAACCAACTAGCTATGTATTATATTGCAGACCCTATGTTTTCTAACTAATATCCTGTATTTTTCAAAGGATTATGCATCTACTTGAGGCTACTCTAATATGTATTAACATATTATATAGTGCGGAAAAAAACGATAAGTATTTGGAATGTATGTGGTATTAATATTAACTATTTATACACTTAGATTATCTAAATGTATGTGGTATTAACATTGTCCAAACATATTTATATATGACCTAAGAGGAAGATTTCTGATTAAGTGAATATAGTAAAATACGTACTCCAAATAAAAACCCAATAATGATTTTGAATTGTTAAGCTAGAGACTAAAATACTAATTAGTTGTATATAAATTAAATATTAATTAGTTGTATATATATGAAAAAGTATCAGGTACAGTAACAGCAGGTGAACTTCAGAGGTGAATTGAAGCTGCAACAGTTAAAAGAAAAAATGGGCGTAACTGAGCAGGGCTTTAAAAGGACAGAAAACGATCATATCAGGCATCTTGAAAAAGACTGTAAGCCGAAACGCGTAGAACCTGATAATCACACCAGCTGATTGCTGGTCTAACAGAAGAGGAGAAGGCTACATACCCGGGAAACGAAGCGTGCAAATATACACTCACTTGGGACGTGTGGAGGATTTATCCCTGACATAGGAGGAGAACAAAGATCGAGACCTGTAAACTTGACAGTTGTAATTTCAGCGGTTCGACAAGGTAGCCGGTAACTCATCCAACTCACCAACAGGAAAAGAGGACATCTAGACAACAGTGCACTGTTGAACGGCTTTGAACTGACATCAAGGAGAGCAGTATTATCTCTTATCCGCTTAAGGTACTATTAGGCCACATGGGCTGAAGATACAGGTAAGTCACACGTGTTTTTCCACTTGGGAACTATTTGATCTTATCAACACGCTAATATAGCGACAACCAGCTACACACATATATATCCATAAGCCCAATTGATAAACACCATAATAAGACTGGTTATCAGACATATCCACCAGCCCATAAGATAGGATTACAATTTGCAGTTACTTCACATACTAAGCCTGATTACCTTTAGGATTGATACATTACCTAAAGTGATTATTAGTATCTCCATTTCAATTGTATCGGTTTTTAGATATTTAGCATTAATAATGCTTAGGTAAGACACCGGTGTCTGTTTTTTATCATGTTTTTTATATTGCCTAAATATGTCACTTAAATATAATCACCTAGATTACGAGTTTTGTCGGTAAGGCTGTGCGGTGCTAACGCACAGTTTTCCCTCACCACTCACCACAGACAACGCTGGTATTACGGGTTTTTAGAAACCCGGCGTTAGCCGCAAAAAAATGAGCGGAGAGCAAAATTTAGCTCCACATCTCACCTCAATACCAGTGCTGCTTACGGTAGCGTTGAGCTGGCAAAACGTGATCATGCACGATTTCCCCATTGGAATCAATGGGGGAGAGCCGGCTGAAAAAAATACCTAACACCTGCAAAAAAAGCAGCGTAAAGCTCCTAACGCAGCCCCATTGATTCCTATGGGGAAATTTTTTTTATGTCTACACCTAACACCCTAACATGAACCCCGAGTCTAAACACCCCTAATCTTACACTTATTAACCCCTAATCTGCCACCCCTGACATCTCCGACACTTGCATTATATTATTAACCCCTAATCTGCCGCTCCGGACACCACCGCCGCCTACATTATATGTATTAACCCCTAATCTGCTTCCCCCAACGTCGCCGCCACCTACATTATATGTATTAGCCCCTAATCTGCCACCCCAATGTCGCCGCAACCTACCTACACTTATTAACCCCTAATATGCCGCCCCCAATGTCAACTCCACTATATTAAAGTTATTTACCCCTAAATCTAAGTCTAACCCTAACACCCCCCCTAGCTTAAATATAATTTAAATAAATGTAAATAAAAAACTACAATTAAATAAATGATTCCTATTTAAAACTAAATACTTACCTATAAAATAAACCCTAAGCTAGCTACAATATAACTCAAAGTTACATTGTAGCTAGCTTAGGATTTATTTTTATTTTACAGGCAACTTTGTATTTATTTTAACTAGGTAGAATAGTTATTAAATAGTTATTAACTATTTAATAGCTACCTAGTTAAAATAAAGACATATTTACCAGTAAAATAAAACCTAACCTATGTTACAATTACACCTAACACTACACTATAATTATATTAATTCCCTAAACTAACTACAATTAAAAACAATTAAATAAAATTATCTAAAGTACGAAAACAAACAAACACTAAATTACAGAAAATAATAAAATAATTACAAGTTTTTTAAACTAATTACACCTAATCTAATCCCACTAATAAAATAAAAAAGCCCCCCAAAATAATAAAAAGCCCTACCCTATACTAAAATACAAATAGCCCTTAAAAGGGTATTTTGCAGGGCATTGTCCCAAAGTAATCAGCTCTATTACCTGAATAAAAGTACAATACCCCCCCAACATTAAAACCCACCACCCACACACCCAACCCTACTCTAAAACCCACCTAATACCCCCTTAATAAAACCTAACACTAACTCCTTGAAGATCACCCTACCTTGAGACGTCTTCACCCAGCTGGGCCGAAGTCCTCAACAAAGCCGGGCAAAGTGGTCCTCCAGACAGGCAGAAGTCTTCATCCAGGCGACATCTTCTATCTTCATCCATCCGGCGCGGAGCAGCTCCATCTTCAAGACATTCGACGAGAAGCATCCTCTTCCATCGACGTTTAAATGAAGAATGAAGGTTCTTTTAAATGACGTCATCCAAGATGGTGTCCCTTGAATTTCGATTGGCTGATAGAATTCTATCAGCCAATCGGAATTAAGGTAGAAAAAAATCCTATTGGCTGATGCAATCAGCCAATAGGATTGAGCTTGCATTCTATTGGCTGATCCAATCAGCCAATAGAATGCAAGCACAATCCTATTGGCTGATTGCATCAGCCAATAGGATTTTTTCTACCTTAATTCCGATTGGCTGATAGAATTCTTCATTCTTCATTTGGATGTCGATGGAAGAGGATGCTCCGCATCGAATGTCTTGAAGATGGAGCCGCTCTGCGCCGGATAGATGAAGATACAAGATGCCGCCTGGATGAAGAGTTCTGCCCGTCTGGAGGACCTCTTCTGGCCGGCTTGGATGAAGACTTCTGCCCGTCTGGAGGACCACTTCGCCCGGCTTTGTTGAGGACTTCGGCCCGGTTGGGTGAAGACATTTCAAGGTAGGGTGATCTTCAAGGGGTTAGTGTTAGGTTTTATTAAGGGGGTATTGGGTGGGTTTTAGAGTAGGGTTGGGTTTGTGGGTGGTGGGTTTTAATGTTGGGGGGGTATTGTACTTTTTTTTCAGGTAAAAGAGCTGATTACTTTGGGGCAATGCCCCGCAAAAGGCCCTTTTAAGGGCTATTTGTAATTTAGTATAGGGTAGGGCTTTTTATTATTTTGGGGGGCTTTTTATTTTATTAGTGGGATTAGATTAGGTGTAATTAGTTTAAAAAACTTGTAATTATTTTATTATTTTCTGTAATTGTGTGTGTTTTTTTCCGTACTTTAGATAATTGTATTTAATTGTATTTAATTGTAGTTAGTTTAGTGAATCAATTTAATTATAGTGTAGTGCTAGGTGTAATTGTAACATAAGTTAGGTTTTATTTTACAGGTAAATTTGTCTTTATTTTAACTAGGTAGCTATTAAATAGTTAAAATAAATACAAAGTTGCCTGTAAAATAAAAATAAATCCTAAGCTAGCTACAATGTAACTATTAGTTATATTGTAGCTAGCTTAGGGTTTATTTTATAGGTAAGTATTTAGTTTAAAATAGGAATAATTTATTTAATTGTAGTTTTTTATTTAGATTTATTTAAATTATATTTAAGTTAGGGGGGTGTTAGGGTTAGACTTAGATTTAGGGGTTAAAAACTTTAATATAGTGGCGGCGACGTTGGGGACGGCAGATTAGGGGTTAATAAATGTAGGTAGGTGTCGGCGATGTTAGGGCAGGCAGATTAGGGGTTAATAATATTTAACTAATGTTTGCGATGCGGGAGTGTGGCGGTTTAGGGGTTAATATATTTATTATAGTGGCGGCGATGTCCGGTTCGGCAGATTAGGGGTTAAACATTTTTATTTAGTGTTTGCGATGTGGGGGGGCCTCGGTTTAGGGTATTAATAGGTAGTTTATGGGTGTTAGTGTACTTTTTAGCAGTTTAGTTAAGAGTTTTATACTACGGCGTTAGCCCATAAAACTCTTAACTACTGACTTTTAAATGCGGTATCAGTCTTGACAGGAGAGGCTGTACCGCTCACTTTTTTGAAGACTCGTAATACCAGCGTTATGTAAGTCCCATTGAAAAAAGAGGATACTCAATTGACGTAAGTGGATTTGTGGTATTTTCGAGTCTGGCCAAAAAAGTGAGCGGTACACCTGTACCTGCAAGACTCTTAATACCAGCGTTAGGAAAAAAGCAGCGTTGGGACCTCTCAACGCTGCCTTTTAAGGCTAACGTAATCTCGCCGTATCTGTTTTAATATACATCAATATAAGAATCTATGTGTATCTACTCAAGTGTATAGCAATAAATATTGATTTGATACAAATATATATATACATTTGTGTTTTTAAGGTTCTAAGCAACACCCTATATACATGGATACCAAGATATATGAACACACCCCATTTGGATTACTTATATGGAATTATTTTTATTAGATACATTTAGGAACAGCAATTTTTTTGCCACCTATCATTTATATATTATTTTAAACGTTTTTGGGGAAATTTGTTTTAAGGTGTGCTAGTTTCCTATTCTGATTTTTGACAGTCATATAAATACTTTTACTCGATTGAAGTCTGTCCTATAATCTCTCTCCAAACTAAAGAATGTCTGATTATCTGGCCCATAGAAAGTAATAAAGCTCTCTGGGAAACTGAAGCTGACAGATTTTCAGTTTTATTTTAAATAGAAAACATGCGATGTGCAATGCAATTTGTAAAAGATACACACAAACACACAAACACACACACATACACATATATATATATATTCACAAAGTATGATGTTAAAGTTACACTGAAACTGTGAAAGCATACTCAGAATTTGTAAAATTGCGTAAATACATTGCTGTATACAAAGTAAAATACAAAATAGAAAGTGAAAAGTTTAACCCCTTAATGACAACTGACGTACCAGGTACGTCATGCATTAACAAGCAGTTAATGACTATGGACGTACCTGGTACGTCAGTTGTCAAACAGAGTGCTGGAAGCGATCACAAATGCTTCCAGCAGCTCTGAGGGTATTGCAGTGATGCCTCGATATGGAGGCATCCTGCAATACCACTTTACAAGCCTCCGATGCAGAGAGAGCCACTCTGTGGCCCTCTCTGCACCGGTAGCGATAGTGCCAGTGTCCGCCGGGTGCACGTGAGCGTGCATGTGCATGTGCACGGGGCGCGCGTGCACGTGCACCCATTAGCCACACTGACACCAATGAATGAGGGCAGAAAGGGGAAAAAAAGGGATTTTTAAAAAAAAAAAATATAAAAGGATCTGGGAGGGGGAGGGGGTGGGGGTATTGTGGGGGGCTGCTACACTACAGAAATAGTTTTTTAAGTAAAAAATAAAATAAAAATGCTTTTTGGGGGGTTTTTGGGGCCAAACTGGGTACTGGCAGACAGCTGCCAGTACCCAAGATGGCGGTAATTAAGTAGGGGAGAGGGTTAGAGAGCTGGAGGGGGGATCAGGGAGGTTGGGGCTAAGGCAGGGGTCCATCACAGCTAAAATACTTTATTATTTTTATTTAAAAAAAAAAAAAAAACTCTTTTATTTAGTACTGGCAGACTTTCTGCCAGTACTTAAGATGGCGGGAACAATTGTGGGGTGGGGGAGGGAAGAGAGCTGTTTGGGAGGGATCAGGGGGTGGGATGTGTCAGGTGGGAGGCTGATCTCTAAAATTAACCCTGCAAGCTCCCTACAAGCTACCTAATTTAACCCCTTCACTGCTGGGCATAATTAACGTGTGGTGCGCAGCAGCATTTAGCGGCCTTCTAATTACCAAAAAGCAATGCCAAAGCCATATAAGTCTGCTATTTCTGAACAAAGGGGATCCCAGAGAAGCTTTTACAACAATTTCTGCCATAATTGCACAAGCTGTTTGTAAATAATTTCAGTGAGAAACCTAAAATTGTGAAAAATGTTGTTTTTTTTTTATTTGCTCGCATTTGGCGGTGAAATGGTGGCATAAAATATACCAAAATGGGCCTAGATCAATACTTGGGGTTGTCTACTACACTACACTAAAGCTAAAATTAACCCTACAAGCTCCCTACAAGCTCCCTAATTAACCCCTTCACTCCTGGGCATAAAACACGTGTGGTGCGCAGCGGCATTTAGCGGCCTTCTAATTACCAAAAAGCAACCCCAAAGCCATATAAGTCTGCTATTTCTGAAAAAAGGGGATCCCAGAGAAGCATTTACAACCATTTGTGCCATAATTGCAGAAGCTGTTTGTAAATAATTTCAGTGGGAAACCTAAAGTTTGTGACAAATTTTGTGAAAAAGGGAACTTTTTTTTTTTTATCGCATTTGGCGGTGAAATGGTGGCATGAAATATACCAAAATGGGCCTAGATCAATACTTTGGGTTGTCTTCTAAAAAAAAATATATACATGTCAAGGGATATTCAGGTATTCCTGACAGATATCAGGGTTCCAATGTAACTAGAGCTAATTTTGAAAAAAAAGTGGTTTGGAAATAGCAAAGTGCTACTTGTATTTATTGCCCCATAACTTGCAAAAAAAGCAAAGAACATGTAAACATTGGGTATTTCTAAACTCAGGACAAAATTTAGAAACTATTTAGCATGGGTGTTTTTTGGTGATTGTAGATGTGTAACAGATTTTGGGGGTCAAAGTTAGAAAAAGTGTGGTTTTTTTTCATTTTTTCCTCATATTTTTTTTTTTTTTTTTTTAGTAAATTATAAGACATGATGAAAATAATGGTATCTTTAGAAAGTCCATTTAATGGTGAGAAAAATGGTATATAATATGTGTGGGTACAGTAAATGAGTAAGAGGGAAATTACAGCTAAACACAAACACTGCAGAAATGTAAAAATAGCCATTGTCATTAAGGGTAAGAAAATTGGAAAATGGTCCGGTCATTAAGGGGTTAAATGTAATAAATGTAATCTGAAGTGTAAAGTAATATAGAACACAAACCACAAAGTGTAAATGCAGCAGAACTGTCATGTCATGCAGTGCTGTATTGCACTGAGCTTGTCTTTCCTTCACATACAGAAATGTCGGGAGCTCCCCTTGGAGAAGTGTAGCAAAATCTACCTTTTGAAAATTTCACTAGGGATCTCGCAGTGCTGTAGGATAATTTTAGATCAATTTAGATTATCTCACCGGAGCGGAGAGGGCTTTAGATCATCAGGCCCTTATTGCATACACAATAAAATAAATTACACAAATTGAGAATCAGGCGCCTATGTGTAATATTAAATCTTGTCACTAGATGGCAATGGTTACTATAGAAATTTTACCTGCTTTTTTGAAACATTTTTATATTGAAGTTTTAATGCTAAAGCAAAAAGAATCAATAGCATTTCCCCTTCTGTGTTTTGTATATGTCTAGGTTGATTACATAAGTCTGTAAACCCTTGACTTGTTCCCAGTTTGTTTAAATGAGAGCTTGCATTTGTATGGCTGTATTAGGGACTCAAGTTTTGGGAGAGACCTTGACGTAGTACCTGGGCTTGTCCCATTTGGCCATATGCAGTAACTAACTCTTCCAGTTTTGCTTTTAATCTTAGCTGAGAGCTTGCACGTGAGTGCTGGACTTTCTCTCTGTGTGTTGCATATTAAATGTAAACCATGTTTATTATTGAAGTAAACATATAAATACTGTTAAAAAATGGAAATAGTATATTTCAAGATGTTGGACTGGGACGGGCTCAGAAGTGTATATATCTATGTATTTGCATATGCATTTTGAGCCCTTCCAAGTCAAACAGCTTGACATATAAAATAACCACATCTACAAATTTATGTTTTTTTAAATAAATACTTAAAATATTCTCTCTCTCCCTCAATTTCGGGTTAGTGCACAGGTAAAGCTTTTGTAGTGCACCCCATTAAAGTCTATGGGAAAAGGAAGCTAGCACAGCCGCACTGTGCGACCTCCAGATGTTAGCGCTCACATGATAACATTTTACTTTCGACTTGTAATACGGGTGCAAAAATAGGAGCGCTAATGATTTAACTTGAACGGTGTTATATTTCTCTTGTTAAGTGTATCCAGTCCACGGATCATCCATTACTTATGGAATATATTCTCCTTCCCAACAGGAAGCTGCAAGAGTCCACCCACAGCAAAGCTGCTATATAGCTCCTCCCCTAACTGCCATATTCAGTCATTCTCTTGCAAGCCTCAACATAGATAGGAGGTCGTGAGAGTCTGTGGTGCTTTCTACTTAGTTTATTCTTCAATCAAAAGTTTGTTATTTTTAAATGGCACCGGAGTGTGCTGTTTATCTCAGGCAGTATTTGGAAGAAGAATCTGCCTGCGTTTTTCTATGATCTTAGCAGACGTAACTAAGATCCATTTGCTGTTCTCACACATTCTGAGGAGTGAGGTACTTCAGAGGGGGAATGGCGTGCAGGTTTTCCTGCAGATAAGGTATGTGCAGTAAAATATTTTTCTAGGAATGGAATTGACTAAGAAAATACTGCTGATACCGAAGTAATGTAAGTAAAGCCTTAAATGCAGCGATAGCGACTGGTATCAGGCTTATTAATAGAGATACATACTCTTGTAAAAATGTGTTTTAAAACGTTTGCTGGCATGTTTAATCGTTTTTTAACATATGTTTGGTGATAAAACTTATTGGGGCCTAAGTTTTTTTCCACATGGCTGGCTTAAATTTTGCATAGAAACAGTTAACTGAAGCTTCCCACTGTTGGCTGTGGCAGTTTGTTGTGTCTGTTTTTAAAAACGTCTATGTCTTTTTTTTTTTTTTTATCTGTTTTTTTGCATTAAGGGGTTAATCATCCATTTGCAAGTGGGTGCAATGCTCTGTTACCTTATTACATGTACTGTAAAAATTTCGTTTGTTTTACTGCCTTTTTTTCACTGTTTTTCAAATTTTGACAAAATTTGTTTCTCTTAAAGGCACAGTAACGTTTTATATATTTGCTTGTTAACTTGATTTAAAGTGTTTTCCAAGCTTACTAGTCTCATTATTAGTCTGTTCTAACATGTCTGACATAGAGGAAGCTCTGTGTTCATTATGTTTTAAAGCCATGGTGGAACCCCATCTTAGAATGTGTACCAGATGTACTGATTTCATGTTAAATAATAAAGATCATTTTTTGTCTTTAAAAACATTATCACCAGAGGATTCTGTCGTGGGGGTAGTTATGCCGACTAACTCTCCCCACGTGTCAGACCTTTTGACTCCCGCTTTAGGGACTCACGCTCAAATGGCGCCAAGTACATCAAGGGCACCCATAGCGTTTCTTTTACCAGGGGATTCTGTCGAGGGGAAAGTTATGCCGACTAACTCTCCCCACGTGTCAGACCCTTCGACTCCCGCTTCAGGGACTCACGCTCAAATGGCGCCAAGTACATCAAGGGCGCCCATAGCGTTTATTTTACAAGACATGGCAAAGGTGGTGAATAATATTCTGGCAGCAGTATTAGTCAGACTACCTGAAATTAAAGGAAAGCAGTTAGCTCTGGGGGTAGATACAGAGCATACAGACGCTTTAAGAACCATGTATGATACTACCTCACAATATGCTTAGTCTGTGGGTGATTTTTTTTGACTCAGGGAAGATGATTTAACCTGATTCTGATATTTCTACATTTAAAATTTATGCTTGAGAACCTCCACTTGTTGCTCAGGGAGGCTTTGGCTGCTCTGAATGAATGTGTACAATCGCAGGGCCAGAGAAATTGTGTAGACTGGATAAATAATATGCAGTGCCGGTGTGTACTGATGTTTTTCCAATACCTAAAGAGGTTTACTAAAAATTTTTTAATAAGGAATGGGATAGACCAGGTGTGCCGTTCTCTTCCCCTCCTATTTTTTAGAAGAATGTTTTCTAATAGTTACCACCACACGGGACTTCTGGCAGACAGTTCCTAAGGTGGAGAGAAGAGTTTCTACTCTAGCTAAGCGTACCACTACCTCTGACGAGGACAGTTGTGCTTTTTAGATCCAATGGATAAAAAATGTTTATTCAACAGGGTTTTATCCTGCAGCCCCTTGCATACATTGCTTCTGTCACTGCTGCTGCGGCATTCTGGGTTGAGTCTCTTGATGAGGCTTTACAGTTAAGCGACTCCATTGGATGAATATATTTGACAAGCTTATGCTAGCCAATTCCTTTGTTTTCTGATGCCTTGTTCATTTGACTAGACTAACGGCTAAGAATTCTGTTTTTTACTATACTGGCGCGCAGAGCGCTATGGCTTATATCATGGTCAGCTGTCGTGACTTTAATAAATAAGCTACTTAACTTCCCTTCAAGGGGCAGACCCTATTCGGGCCTGGTTTGAAGGAGATTATTGCTTATATCACTGGAGGAAAAGGTCATGCCCTTCCTCAGGATAGGTCCAAATCAAGGGCCAAAAAAAAAAAAGTCTAATTTTCGTGCCTTTTAAAAACTTCGGGGCAGGTGTGGCATCCTCTTCCTCTAAGGCAAAACAAGAGGGAATTTTTGCTCAGTCCAAGGCGGTCTGGAGACAATCGGACCTGGAACAAAGATAAGCAGGCCAAGGAGCCTGCTGCTGCCTCTAAGGCAGCATGAAGGAACGGACCCCTATCCGGTAACGGATCCTATAGGGGGCAGACTTTCATTCTTCGCCCCCAGGCGTGCGCAAGAGATGCCCAGGATCCCTAGGCATTGGAATTTATATCCCAGAGATATCTTCTGGATTTCAAAGATTCCCCCCCAAAAAAAGGGGAGATTTCGCCTTTCACAATTATCTGCAAACCAGATAAAGAAGGAGGCATTCTTACATTGTGTACGAGATCCATCCAGTTCCAAGAGAGGAACAGGGACAGAGTTTTTACTCAAATCTGTTTGTGGTTCCCAAGGAGAGGGAACCTTCAGACCTATTTTGGATCTAAAGATCTTAAACAAATTCCTCAGAATTCCGTCATTTAAGATGGAAACTATTCGTACCATCTTAACTATGATCCAGGAGAGTCAATAGAGGACTACAATGGATTTGAAGGATGCTTATCCTCACATTGTGATGCATAAAGATCACCATCGTTTTTCAGGTTTGCCTTTCTAGACAGGCATTACCAGTTTGTAGCTCTTTCCTTTGGGATATCTACAGCCCCAAGAATCTTTATGGAGGTTCTGGGGTCGCTTTGGCGGTCCTTAGACCGCGGGGCATAGAAGTGGCCCCTTATTTAGACGACATCCTGATACAGGCGTCAAACATCCAAATTGCCCAGTCTCATACGGACGTAGTACTGGCATTTCTGAGATCACATGGGTGGAAAGTGAACAAGGAAAGAGTTCTCTATCCCCAATCTCAAGGGTTTCCCTCCTAGGGACTCTGATAGATTCTGTAGAAATGAAAATTTACCTGACGGAGTCCAGGTTGTCAAAGTTTCTAAATTTCTGCCGTGTTTTTTCATCCCATCCGCGCCCTTCGGTGGCTCAGTACATGAATGAAATCGGCTTAATGGTAGCGGCAAGGGACATAGTACCGTTTGCACATCTACATTTCAGACCGCTGCAACTATGCATGCTCAGTCAGAGGAACGGGGATTACACAGATTTGTCCCCCTGTTAAACCTGGACCAAGAGACCAGAGATTCTCTTCTCTGGTGACTATGTCGGGTCCATCTGTCCAAGGGTATGACCTTCCGCAGGTCAGATGGGACAATTGTTACAATAGATGCCAGCCTTTTAGGTTGGGATGCAGTCTGGAACTCCCTGAAGGCTCAGGGATAGTGGACTTAGGAGGAGACCCTCCTTCTAATAAATATTCTGGAACTGGGAGTGATATTCCATGCTCTTCAGACTTGGCCTCAGTTAGCAACTCTGAGGTACATCATACTCAGTCGGACAATATACACGACTGTGGCTTACATCAGCCATCAAGGGGGAACAGAAGTTCCCTAGCGATGTTAGAAGTCTTACAATAATTCACTGGACAGAGACTCACTCTTGTCTATCAGCTATCCATATCCCAGGTGTTGAGAACTGGGAGGTGGATTTTCTAAGTCGTCAGACTTTTCTTCCGGGGGAGTGGGATTTCCTCCGGAGGTCAAGACCAAGCAGGAGAGGGCTTTGGTGTTTTTGACAGCGCCTGCGTAGCCACGCAGGACCTGGTATGCAGATCTGGTGGACATGTCATCCTTTCCATCACGGTCTCTGCTTCTGAGACAGGTCCCTCTACCTCAGGGTCCTTTCAACCATCTAAATAGAATCAATCTGAGATGGACTGCCTGGAGACTGAACGCTTGATGTTATCAAAGCATGGCTTCTCTGAGTCAGTCATTGATACCTTAATACAGACATGAAAGCCTGTCTCTAGGAAAATTGAACATAGATATGGTGTAAATATCTGATTGTTATGAATCCAAGGGTTACTCATGGAGTAAAGTCTGGATTCCCAGGATATTATCTTTTCTCCAAGATGTTTTTGAGAAAAGGGTTGTCAGCTAATTCCTTAAAAGGGGAAAGATTTTTACTCTGTCTATTTTTTTGCACAAGCGTCTGGCAGGTATTCTAGACGTTCAGGCATTTGGTCAGGCTTTGGTTAGATCCAAGCCTGTGTTTAAAACTGTTGCTCCACCATGGAGCTTAAACCTGATTCTTAAGGTTCTTCAAGAAGTTCCGTTTGAACCTTTTTTGTTCCATAGATATCAATCTTTATCTTGGAAAGTTCCTTTTGGGTAGCTAATTCCTCGACTCGTAGAGTCTCCAAGTTATCTGTGTTACAATGTGATTCTCCTTATCTGGTCCTTCGTACGGATAAGGTAGTACTGCGTACCAAGCTGGGTTTTTTCCTAAGGTGATATCTAACAAGTACATCACTCAAGAGATAGTTGTTCCATGCTTGTATCCTAATCCTTCCTCAAAGAAGGAACGTCTATTACACAATATTGGACGTGGTTTGTGCTTTAAAGTTTTACTTACAAGCTACTACAGTTTTCATCAAACGTTCACCTTGTTTGTTGTCTATTCTGGACAGAGGAGAGGTCAAAAGACTTCAGCAGCCTCTCTGTCTTTTTGGTTAAAAAGCATAATTCATTTAGCTTATGAGACTGCTGGACAGCAGCCTCCTGAAGGGATTACAGCTCATTCTACTAGAGCTGTGGTTTTCACTTGGGCCTTTTTTAAATGTGGCTTCTGTTGAACAGATTTACAAGACGGAGTCTTGGTCTGCGCTTCATACTTTTCAAATTTAACAAATTTGATACCTTGCTTCTTCGGAGGCTATTTTTGGGAGAAAGGTTTTTTTTACAGGCAGTGGTAACTTCCGTTTAAGTACCTGCCTTGTCCCTCCCATCATCCGTGTACTTTAGCTTTGGTATTGGTATTCCATAAGTAATGGATGATCCGTGGACTGGATACACTTAACAAGAGAAAACATAATTTATGCTTACCTGATAAATTTATTTCTCTTGTAGTGTATCCAGTCCACGGCCCGCCCTGTCACTTTAAGGCAGGTAATTTTTTCATTTGAACTACAGTCACCACTGCACCCTATGGTTTTTCCTTTCTCTGCATGTTTTCGGTCGAATGACTGAATATGGCAGTTAGGGGAGGAGCTATATAGCAGCTTTGCTGTGGGTGGACTCTTACAGCTTCCTGTTGGGAAGGAGAATATATTCCATAAGTAATGGATGATCCGTGGACTGGATACACTACAAGAGAAATAAATTTATCAGGTAAGCATAAATTATGTTTTTTTAGTTCCACTTGTAATTTAGTCCCAAATGTTTTATTTATTACACATAAATTAACCCTGCTTTGGTAGTGAGGATGCATGGCCTTCTTCATATCTCAGACTCCACTCCTCCTTGTTCACCTTCTGTTTTCCCTCTCTACCTTTTCATCTGCCTGTGCGCATGGCTACTTTCAATAAGTGCAAGGGGACGGGTAATCAGAAACTGGTAGCATCTAAGTAGCTATAAGTGGCAGGCAATAAAGCAGAAAAAAATAATATCCAGTGCAGCTTGATAGTGCAGTTTGCTTTGTACTTGCTTTAAAGGGACAGTCTAGGCCAAAATAAACTTTCATGATTCAGATAGAGCATGTAATTTTAAACAATTTTCCAATTTACTTTTATCACCAATTTTGCTTTGTTCTCTTGGTATTCTTAGTTGAAAGCTTAACCTAGGAGGTTCATATGCTAATTTCTTAGACCTTGAAGCCCACCTCTTTCAGATTGCAATTTAACAGTTTTTCACCACTAGAGGGTGTTAGTTCACATATTTCATATAGATAACACTGTGCTCGTGCACGTGAAGTAATCTGGGAGCAGGCACTGATTGGCTAGACTGCAAGTCTGTCAAAAGAACTGAAAAAAGGGGCAGTTTGCAGAGGCTTAGATACAAGATAATCACAGAGGTTAAAAGTATATTATTATAACTGTGTTGGTTATGCAAAACTGGGAAATGGGTAATAAAGGGATTATCTATCTTTTAAAACAATAAAAATTCTGGTGTAGACTGTCCCTTTAAAGAACTTGAACAGAAAGGAGGCAGAGTTTTCACAGCAGCTCAGGACATATAACTGCTACTAGTAGAATAAATATGTATGTTCGCTCTGTGCTCACATACAGTATGTTGTCTGTGGTGAATACAGTATGCCTGAATCCTCTATTGGCTAAGCCTAGATGTCACAAAGGAAAGCACTTCCCATAGGTCCCTTACAATGAGGGGCGCCTAAACCTCATTCACTATTCACTCAGCCATAGCTAAAAGAAAAGGTAACACATCTGAAAAAATAGCTGAAAAAACAGGAAACAAGTTGTTAATTTGTTTTAACATTTTTAGACCTAGCTGAAATATCATTCTGTAGCAAGACAACAGAAATATTCATGTAATAACAACTTTTACTGTAGTATTTTTTATTGTTACAATATTTTACCTTTATAATAAATTGCAGAGAATCATCTTTTTTTGCATGTAGGGACTGCAAGCTAATGTTTATATTGTGATACATTAAAATCAATATATTTAGGGCTAGATTGCAAGTGGTGTGCTATTTAGTGCTCTTTATGCATGAGAGTGAAAACCCAACACACTAACATCAGTAACTTGGATATCGTGACTGCACTAACATTTTCTCCCCATAGGCTTTATTATTATTAATATTTTTTAATAATTAATATTTTTAATAATGTGCCTTAAGATAACTTAATTTTCATGTGCGCTAAACTGACACCGCGTTAGACCAAGTTCAAAACCCGAAATACATTATGCGTATTTTACATTCCTATATTCTTCACATAGAATTTGTTATTTTATTATTAAATAATTATTTCTATATATATATATATATATATATGATAATATTAATGTAATATATATATATATATATATATATATATATATATATATATATATATATATATACTGTATATATATATATATATATATATATATATATACATATAAATATATATATATATCTAAACATCTATAGGAATAGGTGTGTGTGTGTATACATATATATATATATATATATATATATATATATATATATATATATATATATATATAAATGTTTATTTAAAATAAAAATAACATATTCCTGTATGTGGAGAACATTGGATTGTGAAATATTTAAAGTAAATACACAATAAACCATATAATTAAATATTTTTATAGAAATATTATTTAGACACATATTCATTATATATTATAACTCTTTGCAGTCAAATAAATGGCCATTATACCATATACATTTCAACTGTTATAAAAACATTTATTAATATTTATATATATTTAGATAGTGTTTATATGAATTTAACAGTTTATTTTAATGTATTTGTTGTGTTTGGGGCTACTTTTATTTTACCCATAATCCTTTATGTAAGGTCTTCTGTTGTGCTAACCCAGCACACATTAAATTCGATTGCGCTCGAGTTAACGTATTTACGTTCAACTTGTAATACTCACACAAATTAATGAACCCCCGATATTCTTATATTGCTTGCTAACATCAGCGCTCCTCTTGTAATCTAGCCCTTCGTGATTTAAGCTAATATCTTGGTGGAAAGGTTTGAAGTCACATTTTACCTAAGTTACAATGTTTTAGAATATCATTTTTTGGCTTCTTTAACAACAGTATTCCGATACACTAGAAGCACATGTGTTTGAATTTGTTATTTCTTAGACCAACAAGGATACAAAAAATAAGCAGCAAATGGTGAATGTAAGCTTTATCCCTAAATTGATTAATTAATGCTAATAATAAACTTCCTCGTTTGTAATTGTAGGGTCACCTATCAAGCTGAATTTATGATGTGTGTAATCCCTTTCCTACCATTTTTAGTTACTATTTTCATAATGTCCAAACACTTACGTGCAAAAAATTCAGCTAATCATATTTTTGTAAGGAGATGCTCCTTTCGAACCAATTAACTGGTGAGAAGTCTTCTTATCCTGGCATCAGGTGGTTAGATAGAAAGGAAGTCTTACGGCCAGAATACTACAGCACAAGGACCCAGAGGCAGAAAGAGAAACAAAACAACAGAAGGGGCATCAGAAAGAGGCAGCGGTCCAAGTGGGCAGCAAAGGTGCTGAATCATAAGGCAAAATAATGGTTACAAGAAGTTCAAGGGTCAGGGCAGGCGGCAACACCTTACACTATGGTATGTGTAGATGGGATAATCAGAAGAGAATTTCCTTGCACCTCAAAGAGAATAGAGAGAAAATGTCATAGTGTTAATCTGTTAAAAAAGACCAAATGGAAAATTACTCGCATGAAGCAGAGTTACTATAGCTCTAAGTGATATGCCCTGTACAAATGGATCCAACTCTGTAATATGCAGGGGGTTCCAAACTTTATCTGATACATTATGTATACAAATTATATTTGTATAAAATCAATAAGGCAATCAATATTAGTCACTGTGGGGTCCAAACCGCCCCATAGGTACACGCTCAGATTGCTCTGTTTAATGGCTGTATTATTTGAGTTGTCTGAGTTTTGAGTTTGTTGAGCATATGAGTATACCAATGAGTATGCCCCTCCTTGTCAGGTGAAACTTACGTAGGAGGCGTGGCATTGAACATTCATATGCTCATCAAACTCAGACAGAATATTCTAGCGTGACTGCAGACCTGAAGTAAACTGTAACGGTTAAAAAAAGGTTACACAAAACAAATTAAATACATTAAAGCAAAGTATTACACACATACTGTATATACACTTAAAAATAATAATATATATATAAAAATAAATAACATTTTAATATTAATAAAAAGATTTTAAAAGGGATATGGTATATGGCAAGGTGTTTGACAGTGTATATATATATATATATATATATATATCCACTGCAAAATTATCAGTTCCTCTGGTTTTACTATTGGTATGTGAATACAATGAACATTCATTTTTTTTTATTCTTTAAACTACTGACAACATTTCTGCCAAATTGAAAAATAAAATATTGTCATTTAGAGCACGTATTTGCAGAAAATTACAACTGGTTAAAATAACAAAAAAGATGCAGTGTTGTCAGACCTCCAATAATGCAAAGAAAACAAGTGCATATTCATTTTTAAACAACACAATACTAATGTTTTAACTAAGTAAGAGTTCTGAAATCAATATTTGGTGAAATAACCCTGATTTTCAATCACAGCTTTAATGTGTCTTGACATGCTCTCCGCCAGCCTTTTCACATTGCTGTTGGGTGACATTATGCCTTTCCTGTCCCAAAAAGTCTAGCAGCTCAACTTTGTTTGATGACTTGTGACCATTCATCCTCCTCTTGATCCCATTCATGCGTCCTTCGCAAAGATAAATCTAAATCTATACAAACATATACCTCTAATTAGTAAAACCAGAGAAACTAATAATTTTGCATCAGGATCTCTGATGAAGTAGCCAATAGCGCTACGAAATGCATCAGGCTCCATCCCGCCAATCTATCCTGTCTGCTAACGGCGAAATAGCCGATCAGCTATTGCATTTAATTTTCTGCATTTGGTGCTGATCTGCTTGTGCTGGGAAGCGACAGTGTTTGTTTATTTTATTATTTTATTGTTTTATACTGCAGTGTTTTAATCTAACGTTTTGGTTTTACTGTTTTATTAATGCCATTGTGACACTTGAAAATTAATAAACCCTTGTATACTTTTGTATACTTTTGATTCATGGTTCTGCCCCCTCCCTTAATTAAGAGGGCTATTGGAGACACTGCACCCAGGTGTGTATATACACTGCTCACATCTCATTTGAAGTGACACCAGGATCAAGAGAGATTGTGTATCCAAAGAGAACCAGCTGTAACTGTATCACATGGGCATTACACATAGCTCATACATTTGAGATGGAATCACGTGAGTGTGTTTCCACTCTTACTTTCACCGATAGAAAGTGTAATACTCATTGCACTAGGTGCACCCTAAGTGCGCTTGTCTTTCTTCTCTTCTGTAGATATATATATATATATATATATATATATATATATATATATATATATATATATATATATCTTAATATCTGTATATGTATACATGTTTATAAATGTATATAAATTTGTATTTATGTGTTTATATGTGTAAATACTTATATACTCTAATTTGGATAATTTTTTCCTGTTTGATGTAACTATAGCATATAAGAAGTGTCCAGTATGTGCAAAAGTCCTGCACAATGGATGCAATTAAGTGCACATGTCAGTGTGTCTTTCAATATATTAGTGAACCGTAGAAATGAAAAAGTTCCTTGTACTCAAAGATTGTAAAAGTCTGAACAGGACCAGTGCTATGTGTATTTAATCCTTCACAAGGGAAATCAGCTGGGCAAGCCTTATCACTCAGGGGCTTATAAGTAGTTGAAGGTATCTGACAACAGTGAATGAATGCAACAAAGTCCCTGGGAATGGGGACACGTACCTCCTCCTCACGGCTATATGGGGCAAAACAGCTCCTTCAATGGGGTGATGTTCAGCCACCTCCAACTGTCGGTTCTGCCGTCTCTTCTTTCACACAGTGCAGTGGTTCCAGGAAGTGCTTTGGTAAGTCCTCTGCACCTATCGAAAGATGCTTCGGGTAGACGTTACGCCCACCTCTGTGATGTCAGTACGAGTGTTTTCAGGGTGGCAACTGGTTTGCCTAATCACAAGTTCAACTTATAAGACAATGTGCTAGGATCTAATTCACTGGTAATATAAAGCTGTCCGAACAAGGTTCTCTGAAAACGTAATTAGCAAATCCAAACAATAAACAAGACAGAGATTGTCCTCTTTAGTTAATTTGCCACGACAAACTAGCACTCCTATACAAGAAAGTATTACACATAAATACCCCAGCAGGACTACAGAAAAAACAAAGATCAGATGTAGTCATTAACTTATCTGACCACCAATTATCACTATCACAAAGTAGTTTATTGAGTAAAGGTTTGACTTTTGCACCCAGCACCGATATTGATTTATTTGTATTATAGTAGATGTCAATAGATTAGTACATAAATTCACACTAAATAAGCAATTTGTCACACCATGCAACAATATGCTCAAAACAAACACCACATGAGGGGATCGGCCTGACAAATAAAGATTTATGTGATGTTAATAACTTAATTTTACTCGAAGTCACACACTCTCAGATACAAAGAGTTTCAACAATGGAAGGATTTAATAGGAAAAATCAATTCTATTTCTACCCCCCCTGCAAGCTAGAAATCAAAATATAGAAATGTTTGAAGAAATAGTTCATAAAGTATTGATACAATTACACAAAATAGTAAAGCAACAAAATTATAAATATAAGGATAATTTAACTAGGCAGTATAGCCTTAAAACATCTCCAGGACAATGAGAAATTAGTGATCACCCAGGCAGACAAGGGTGGAACAATAGTAGAACTCAACATAAGTGATTCCCTACAGGAGGTGCAGTCCCAATTGAGTATTTCAGAAACATATGAAAAATTAACTGTTGAACCCAATGCAGTCTTCAAGGAACACTTGCTTTCCTTTCTGGACACTGCAGTTGAAAAGGGTATGTTATCAAAAGAGCTAGCAGATTATTTTTTGGTGGAAAGTCCAACAATACCCATGTTCAGGACAGTACCTAAAACTCACAAGACCCTAAAACATCCGCCTGGATGTCCCATAGGGGCCAGTATAGGATCACTATGTGAAAGAATAGGAGGACTACATGCTCCAACCAATAGTGGTATCACTTCCTGGCTATATTAGGGATAGCTCACATTTGATCCAACAGTTAGACAATCTATCATGCCAATCAGATTTTCTGTGGCGATCGGTTGATGTGACAGCTTTATACTCAAGCATACTGCAAACATTAGGATTGGAAGCCCTAATAGACATGGTTAGGAGATATACAGACTATACTGATGAATTTATATAGTTCGTAGTATCAACAGCTCAATTTCTGCTAACGCATAACTTTTTTTTGTCTTTGTAGGGGAATTCTTTCTGCAGAAATGTGGGACAGTGATGGGGGCAAAATTTGCCCCAGCATATACTATCTTATACATGGGATGGGTGAAAACATCCCTTATTTTCTCTGATGATTTCCCCTTCAAGGACAATATCATAATTTATGGTGTTTTATAGATGACTTGATCTTAATATGGCAAGATACAGGTGATAACACAATCAATTCATTTATGGAATATCTAAAGAACAATACTCTCAATTTGAAATACACACAACCATCAGATCTTCTTAGACCTCCACTTGTTCACAAATACAAATAACACCATAGATACTATGCTCTATAGGAAGCCATTGGCAACTGCACGTAATACAATACTTAGAGCAGAGTCTTGTCACGTAGGACATATTAAAAAAAGAATAATCAAAGGCCAATATATAATAATACACAGAAATTGTAGCTCTTTGGAAAGCTATAACATCCAAGCAAAAGCACTTACAGAAAGTCTAATAAAGATTGGTTATAATAAACCTACTCTTCTGAAATTGGAGAAGGAAATAGCAGTAACAGAAAGAGTCACTTTTTTAAGAAAATACATCATGATGAACAGAGCAGTGAACAAGTAATTGTTTCAACTAAATATAGTAGGCAATATCACAAAATCTGCCATATTGTAAGGAAGTATTTAGCTGTCTTACACAGTGACCCAAAGTTAAAGGAGGTATTGGCCAAATGTGTGGCCAAAAAGCAACTACAAAATTTTTTTTTTAATGAAAAACAAAGAACAAACTGGCTAGATAGCAGAAAGTTTTTTTTTAAAATAAAATGATAGAATACCATGCAGAAGCTGCAGTTACACAAAGAAAACGGCAAAACTTTAAGGATTAATAGCAGAATAGACTGTACTAGCAGTCATGTTGTCTACCTAATTACATGTCAAAAATGCCTTTTTCAATACATAAGGATCACAACACTCACATTAAAGGAAAGAATTAGGCAACATCTGCTATCAGTAGATGAGGGAGTACCAAAGACCCCAGTAGCTAAACATTTCCCTACATTTCCGTATGGGGAAAAAGTAAACAAACGTATTTTCCTTTGTAGGTATAGAGCATATTAACAAAGATAGAAGAAGAGGGAATAGACTATCACAACTTCTTAAGAGAGAATTTTATTGGATCTTTACTTTAGACACAAAGTCCCCTTGAGGAAATATGAGAAATGATGTAGATATCTTTGTAGATTAGGTTAATCCATATTTTCTCAATCCTAACTTTAATTTTCCCTCACAAGTAAAATAATGTTTAGGAAAGTCTTTTAGCAATGTATATGTATGTGTCTCAATGTTAAAGCCATTTGTCTGCCTTTTTTTCTAACACAGATCTACTGAGGGGTGTTAGTTAGGGATATATTTCTTTATTTAAAAAAAAAAAAAAAAATACTTAGTGCATTTTACTAGACCTTGTGCTATCTAGTCCCTGGTTTCTCAACAGCCGGGCCGTGGCCCAGTACCGGGCCGTGATAGCCCTGCTGGTGGGCCCCGACCTGTCATGCCCCCACTGCACACTCTTACCCCACTGCACACCAGGGGCAGACTGATACCAATCAAGGCCCCAGGAAAACTGTCTCACACTGACCAAAATATATTCAATTTTATGCAAATGAACATGGTAGCCTCCCTGCCCTGCCCCTAACAGGCCCCTCAACCTCCAGAGCCAGGACCCCCAACATTACGGTCCAGAGAAAGGGCACCCAACCTCCAGGGCCAGATCCCACACTCCATGGCCCTCACAGCGACAGACCCCTGCCAGGGCCCCCACTAAACCCACACTTTTTTTGCTTAGTTACTGATAGGGCAACTGAAAACTCCAGCTTAAGGAATGCACCAGGATCCGTGGAGATTCCATTTGTGGGCCCCCCTACTTGATGGTCCCTCGGCCCAGGTCCTATTTGCCTGGCTGATCAGCCTGCTCCTGCTGCTCACTCATATATATATATATATATATATATATATATATATATATATATATATATATATAAATATTTAAAAAAAAATACCGGGCCCTGGACATGTCTAGCTAAAATTTACTGGGCCTTGAGGTCACTTTGGTTGAGAACCACTGATCTAGTCCATTGCTCTCTGCAAGCAAAAGCATAATAATATGACACACATTACAGGTTTTTATTTCCCCTTTGTCTCATTCAGAAGCTAAAGTTAAACTTGCATATTAGGGAAGCCAAATTCTTTTATAGCACCTTATGAATTTCTGTTAAGCTTAAGCAAATATATTAAAGCCAGGCTAAATAAATATTTGCTTGCAGCTTTTATATTCCCAAAATCTATTTTTCACCTAGTCATGCTGACTCTATAAACACTGATATTAACACTCAACATTTAAACAGTGGATAAGGAAAATCCATATAGTTCATTAAGATAGCAGAGGTACTTCAATTGTGTAAATAAATAATAATGTGACAGTATAGGAAGAGCACTGTTAATAATCTTCTTGTTTCACCGGTCACTATTTGGTCCTAAAGACATAATGAGAAACAGTATTTAAGAAAGATTTATCTATACAACTCAAATTGCTGCATGACTTTTTTTCTAAGTCAGCAAAGCATTTAAAGCTAGATGATAAGTGGAGCGCAAAATTATTGTGCTCCTGCAAATGGGCAAATTTGGGGGGGAGTAAACAAAAACTTGCATAAATTACCTAAAAGTATTAACCCAAACCCAGGCACATTTTTAGATGTATTTTACAGCAAAGGTAGCAAAAATATAAATAATGAATGTATATAGCAATAATGTTTCACTTGCAATAATGTTTCACTTGCAATAATGAAACATGTTATGTTTTGTTGAAATATCAAGTTTAATGGTACTTTAAAGTGAATGTCAATTTTGATGCTAAAGTACCCGGTTTTTAAAAATTTGATTAAAAACAGTGCACTTTAATTCATCAAAATTTACATTTCACTCATGTTGTGAAAAAATACTTACCTTTTAAACTTGACAGGCGCTTCATCTTCCCCCGCACTGTCGCAAAGCCTCTTCCTGGGTCTAAAATGAGGAACCCGGCTTCCTCCAATCACGGCGTTGAATCCGACACTGATTCCCCCTGGGGGGAAGCCGTGATTGGAGGATGATTGATTTATCATTTCTGACGTCAGAAAGGGCTCACGACGACAGGTGGAAGCTGGAGCGACTGTCAAGTTTAAAAGTTTTTTTTAACAACAAATGAAATGTAAATTTTGATGAATTAAAGTGCCCCTGTTTTTAATCAAATTGTTAAATACCGGGCACTTTATCATCAAAATTTACATTCACTTTAAGTTATTCTGTAGAGCTTATTCCCTAATAAATGATGAGGTGTGAGCTTTAGTGATTTGACTCCCTAGAATAGTTTAGAACCTGGAGAAATGAAACTAAAGGATGTTTTTGTTATCTAGAAAATTATTCATAAATAATTAGACAGAGATTCCAAATAGTTCTAAAGGCAATATCCCATAATGAGGTCAATCACAATCTTTCTGAGTTATAAAATGTCACAAATATTGCCAACTACTATATATTAACATTTTGTTATAATGCTTGTAAACTGAATAATCCCTTGGTTGCTAAATTTTCAATAATCAAAAGTAGAAATACCTTATAAGAACATATTATAATGAAACTTCAGGCTCGCCGGAAACAGCAGTTAAGAAGCCGCTCCTTAACTGGTCTGCCGCCTCTGAGGCTGCGGACATCAATCCACTTGATCACATACGATCGGTTTGTTTGACACCCCCTGCTAGTGGGCAATTGGCCGCAAATCTGCAGGGGGTGGCATTGCACAAACAGTTCACCAGAACTGCTTGTGCAATGATAAATGCCGACAGCGTATATTTGTGTATAAAACACATGGAGGGTTTGAAAGCCTTGGAAATTGAGCTGCAAGTCTATACCAACTATGAGCAGGCCTCCATAGAGTTTTTGGTAAATGTAGTGTGATACTTACTAACACTTAACTACTTTGTTTTTGAGAGACTATTCTATATGAAGTTACAGGGGACAAAAAAGGGGGCAAAGTTCACCCCTTCCGATGAATGTGGAGGTCATCCTTGTAAATGCTGTATGCATGTGAAAGTAGGAAACAAGTTTAGATTAACTACAACTGGAAATGTATTTAATATAAAGCATCATTTAGACTGTAGTTCTATTTTTGTAGTATTCTTGTTTACTTGCAGATTGTGTAATTGTCAATACATGGGTCATACTATCCGGCCTTTAAAATATAAAATAAAAGATCACCTCCTTTTATTGGATGAGAAGGTGATTAAAACCCCGGTTGCACTGCAATTTGAGTGTTGATCAATAAACTACATTTGTTCCCTTTTAGAATTTCAAGCAATAGATTATATTCCAAGGCCAACCACAGGGGTCGATATAGCGTCGGTGTCTTGCATGCACACATTAAAAACAGGATGTTAGAGTGGGATTTTTATAAACCTTATAGCATGTCTTTTGGGATTTACAATTCCCATGTTGACTGATATAGCTTTAGAGATTATTTGACTTGGGAAGTAGAGCAAGGTGATTGGGTCAGGATTAATTGCTGTAGGGGTGTCACACAGGATAGTAGGTGGGGATGATCATGTCAGTCACTATGAATATTTGTGATGGGGCAGATTTCAGCAAGACATTATGGAAACGTGCATGGAGAAGGTCATATTTTTATGTTTAATTGTTGTGGTGGACATGAGAAGAGTGAAGATAGGTTTCTTTGCTATAGGGAAAGATTTGGTTAGATGTAATTGTAGTGAGAGCCATCCAGATAGTGTTTCTGGTTTTATGTGCAATTGAGTTAGAGTTAACTGCAGTGAGGGGGAGGGAGTATCAGGAGAGTAGCAGTTAAGGTTAAATGGTTAGAATATATAATATATTTCACTTCACGATTGTGCCCTTCATTATCCTGAAGTAAAATATGTTATACTAATTATGATGGGGCCAAATAGTTATACTGCTAAATATACTTCCTATTACTTTGTTTACGCTAATTGTATTTGTCAATTAATTTGTCTCGTTCACATAAAAATAGAGTTTACCCAAGATACACAAAGCAGCCCCATGGTTGTAAAATAGTTACAATGCTGTTATTACAATATTTAGTCTGGAAGTAATAAAAACATGTTTTATAGTCTATAGTAACAGTGTAATGATGGCTACAAATAAAAAAGTAGTTGCTACAGGAAGCTAACCTATGTATCAAAATACTTCATAGTCACATCTGCCATACAGATTCAACTACATTATATTTATTTGTGAAAACTCAAACCATAGTAGACCAAGTCACCCAGCAGTTCTTTTAACTCTATTGCACAACCTGTTCCAACTACAATAATTCCATATAACACCCAACTATACCCCCAGACACAATCTATATCTCAACCACTCTATATAATACACAATGCAATTACCACTCTTAACTCTTCACTAAGATACCCCCTATTTTTCAACCCTAACAACAAACATATGTTATGTAAAACCGTGCAAAAAAACTGCAAAAATGTAACTACTGTATTTGTACCCAGCTGTTTAATGTCCCTTTAAACAATAGTAGTTCTGGCTGTCAGAGTAATATTAACTATTTAAATTCCAAACTAAATATAAATTATTTGATCTTCTTTACTTGTACTGTGCAATCAATGTAGAAGACTAAACTGAAGGTGAACACAATGCAGGGAAATAGCTCAAAGGGTTAAAAAGAACAAATTGATTTCATAGTATAGAGAGTAGAACCTCCCAACAACCAATGAAAATCAGGATTACAAATCTCCTAGAGATAACAGGTTTATGAATAGTGGTGTTTGTCACTGTGCAATAATTCTTCAGGTCTCAGGGTTGTACTGTACAACCCACACTGTATTTACAGCAGATTGTGAAGTTATTCAGTCATGTTATACATGGGAACCCTGTTTCAAATACTTCTCTTGTTTTGTCTCTCCGTGCAGCTTCAAACCAAAGGTGAGAGATAAATAAAATTACAAGCTTTTAGTGGGGAACACTTAGAGCCCCTCTAACTAAATAATAAGAAATAATTGTGTATGCTACTGCAAAAAATAACATTATTGGTGTCATTATAATTCAGTTATTTTACTATATGTTCAAGACGTTATGATATCATTTTAAAAAGTATTGTTTCTGTGTAGTTTTGTACTTTGTACTAACTGAACTGTGTGTGTATAAGATTAGGCAGAAACAGATCTCTGGTGGAAAGGCTAGATAGAAATCTGTGTGAAAAAAAGCCAAAACGTCTATAGTTCAATGAACTGATTATTTGTCAAATGTGAAGGAACTTTTCAAATATCTGTATAGTTTATATACAAAATGAATCACTGCACTGCAAAAGCTTTGTTTGAAAAATGAATGTTTTAAAATCATAAAAAAATAGCAAAATTGTAATTGCTTAGCATTCCATAGGGACACCTTTTGAATGCCTCATCTATTATAAGAAAAGGCAGGCAAAGGGCTTTAACATAGAGATACTGTACATACAAACACGTCTCAACATGTATATGTCTATGTGTGTACATATGTATTTACAGAGATATATACACATATAAAAACATAAATACATAGGTACACACAAATATACATATGTATATATATATATGAGCAGTTAAGCCCTTTGCGGTTAATTAGATGAAAACAGGTAAAAGCATATTTATGCATATTTAATTTTGGTTTTAACTATGTATTTTCTGTAAATTTTTAACATTCCAATGTTCTACACTTAGGGGAATATGTATTTATAATTAGATATTCAAATATATATATACAGAAATCCAAAGAGGAGACGTCAGCACCACCAATTCATCAAGGTATCAGCTTTATTTACAGTAACATGAAGACAAGGTAGCTGCGACATTTCGAGTCCATCAGACTCTTAAAGGGACATGAAACCCAAATTTTTTCTTTCAAGATTTAGAAAGAGAATACAATTTTAAACAACTTTCTAATTTACTTCTATCATCTAATGTGCTTAATTCTCTTGATATACTTTGCTGAAAAGCATATCTAGATAGGCTCAGTGGCTGCTGATTGGTTGCTGCACATAGATGCCTCGTGTGATTGGCTCACACATGTGAATTGCTATTTCTTCAGCAAACAATATCTAAGGAATGAAGCAAATTAAATAATACAAGTAAATTGGAATGTTGTTTAAAATTGCATTCTCTACTTGAATCATAAGAGAATTTTTGGGGTTTAGTGTCCCTTTAATCATGCTATAGAATACTACCATTCAACCCCTTATATAGCACCTGTGTAACATTTAATTAATTCACCTGTTCATTAGATGACATCATATATACTTCTCATGTTTCTCTCTCGCCACCTACTGGCTGTGTATAATTATTACGCATTTTAAATTAACTTTTTTCCTTTTCACTTTTTAATGTTAGGGTATTGCTGAAATGGTAGTTTGGATTATATACATAATATCAAAACTCTATAAAATAACAAATACTTAAAAAAAAACTATAAATGCATATACAGAATATCTAAAAAATACTTATAAAAACAAATGTAGGTCATAATCCCTATTTAATCCTACTGAGTGGAGAGTTTTTAAATTTTGTATCCACCAAACTTCTCTCCTCTTTAGTAACAATAATACCCTAAAAATGCCCTACCTTGTCTTCATGTTACTGTAAATAAAGCTGATACCTTGGTGGTGCTGACGTCTCCTCTTTATACATACTGTATATAAATTCATTACAATTATGGTGGCAATAAAACCATCCATGTCTCAAAAGTAAATTAATAAAAAAATTGCTGCATAGGAAATTAACACATCTAGACAAGTATCCCCGCTTGCTTTCACACAGTAAAACTCTGTATACACTGTTACCAATGCACAAGACGATTCTGGGTAAGATATGCAAATTAGATATCCAACATCTCAGATTTTTTTCTCAGATACTTGCCTTGATGTGCAAATTTCCTATGCAACATTTTTTTATTGATTTACTTTTGAGACATGGAAGATTTTAATCTAAGACTTTTATCTCCACCATAATTTTAATGAATTTTGATTCAACCCTGAAATTAGTTTAACCTAAGCAGCAATCAGAAATCTATCTGCTACTGAAGAGTTCTAACAAGAACGAAACAGGCTGTCTAGTGGTGATTTCTGTAATTGCTGCATTTTCCCTATTAGGGAATCGCTGTGTATTAACACAGTATGAAGCAAAAAATCTGGATATCTAATTTGCAAATCTTACCCAGAATCCTCTTGTGCACTGGTAACAGTGTATAAGCAAGCGGGAATGCTTTCCTAGATGTGCTAATTTCCTATGCATCAATTTATATTGATTTATATACTGTATATACTAGTCCTAAAGCCTGTGTACACGGGCCAATTTTTTAAGTACCGCAATTCCAACCCTTGCTCCCTCTCTCTCTCCTCTCTTTTACGCATCTCTCTCTCTCCCCCCTCTCTTTTGAGCTCTCTCTCTCCCCCCCTATTTTGTGCTATCTCCCCCTCTTTTGCTCTCTCTCTCCCCCCTCTTTTGCTCTCTCTCCCATCTTTTGTTCGCTCTCTCTCTCACTTCCCCCCTCTTCTGCTCTCCCCCCCTCTTTTGCTGTCTCTCTCTCGCCCTCTTTTGCTCTCTCTCTCTCCCCTATTTTGCTTTCTCTCCCCTATTTTGCTCTCTCTCCCCCCTCTTTTGCTCTCTCTCCCCTATTTTGGTATCTCTCCCCCCTCCTTTACTCTCTCTCTCCCCCCTCTTTTATGTTCTCTCTCCCCCCCTCTCTTTTGCTTTCTCTCCCCATCTTTTTTGCTCTCTCTCCCCCTCTCTTTTGCTCTCTCTCCCCCTCTATTTTGCTTTCTCCCCCCTCTCTTTTGCGCTCTCTCTCTGCTCTCTTTTGCACTCTCTCTCCGCTCTCTTTTGCTCTCTCTCTCTGCTCTATTTTGCTCTCTCACCCATCTTTTGCTCTCTCTCTCTCCCCACTCTTTTGCTCTCTCTCTCCTCCCTCTTTTGCTCTCTCCCCCCTCTTTTGCTCTCTCTCTCTCCTCTCTGTTGCTCTCTCTCTCCCCCTCTCATTTGCTTTATCTCTCTCTTTCTCCCGCCTCTTTTGCTCTCTCCCTCTCCCTCCTCTCTTTTGCTCTCTCTCCCCTCTTTTGCTCTCTCTCCCCTCTCTTTTGCTCTCTCTTCCCCCCTCTATTGCTTGCTTTCTCTCTTTCCCTCCTCTCTTTTGGTCTCTCCCACCTCTTTTGCTCTCTCTTGCCTCTCTCCTGTTGGCCACTCCCATCGCGCATGCTCCACGAGGCCACGCCCCTCACCCCGCCCGCCGGTCACGCCCCCATCACGGCACATCCGGCCATGCCCCATCACGGCACTCCCAGCCACGCCCCCACCAGGCAGCATCCGCAGTGCGGACTCCTCTGCTGCTCAAGATCAGTTATTTTTGTCCTCTGCAGTCTCTACTGCGCATGACTGCATCTGACGAACATCCCACTCCCACCAACTTTAGACCCCAAAAACTGCCTAGAGCTAATGTTAGTGTCTTCATTATAGGAACAGATATTTTAAACTAGAAGCAAAGCACAGCTAATAATGAAGCAGAGTTACCACTTGTCCTAGTTTTTACATAATGGTCCTGGTTTGGGAGCTTTGTCACTCTGTCCCTTTTAACTTCTTGTCCTACCCTTAATATGCCCTAGTTTATTTTTGCTAAGCATTAACCACTGAGACCCTGTGCCCAACCCTCTGTTCCTAGGAAGAATAAAAGACATAATAGGAGGTATGATGGCCATTGGTCAAAAAAAGAAAACTAAATCAATTTTGCTAAGCAGATCTGTATTTTTGTGAATACTCATTTTGTGTTTTTATCATTATGTCTTGTGTACTCTTTCTGTATATTCAGACATTATTTTAATTTAGAATTACTTAGCCAAATTTTATTTCAACTTATGTTTTTCTCAGGGGGCAGGGATGACACTCCAATACTAGCAATCAAATATGGTCGGCTTCAAGGCAAAACAATAAAGGTAAAAGAAACAGATCAAGCAGTCCATGCATTTTATGGGATACCATTTGCAAAACCTCCAGTAGGACCATTAAGATTTGCAGCTCCACAACCCCCTGAGCCATGGGACTCCATCAGAGATGCAACAAAATATCCACCAATGTAAGTTTGAAATTACATATTTAAAGGTTATTTTTTATTGACTATACTCAGGTTCCCTTCTAAGCCTCTCTAATACTACGATGCTCAAATCTGCAAGCCTCGTTCAGTTATGTGGTTTCTCATCACATTGTGATAATATTAAAGTTCTTCTTTTATTCTCCAGATGTTTGCAAAATCTACTAGACTCAGAGAAATTTAAAGAACTCTTACAATCAAATGCAGAGATACCACCAGTTTCAGAAGACTGCTTGTTTCTAAACATATATACACCAGTAAAAAGGAAACTGAATTTCAAGTTGCCAGTATGTATTGTAATGAAATAAAAGGTTCTTTCAAATATAATTTAAAAACATCACTTTTCCCAGTATGGCCTAGTTTCAATTAAGGTAGTAAGTTGTGGAAACTTGTAATAAAAACATTTATCTCCATTAAAGTATATGGAGATTGTTTATGCTACCACCATTGTCCACACTTAACCACCTCAATGAAAACTAGGCCTATATTTGTGTACTAGACATTTTTAGATGGTACTTCATACAGTATTGTAAGATACAAGCCATGCTGGATTTATATACTAAACAATAAGGAAATAAGGCCCTGACATTAAAAACTCTTTGATTTGACTAGTTGAGTAGATATATAATTTACTTTATTTGCACAGGTCATGGTGTTCATACATGGAGGGGGCCTGGTTATGGGAGGAGCCTCTTTTTATGATGGATCAGCATTGTCTGCCTATGAAAATGTGGTGATGGTTTCAATCCAGTATAGACTGGGTATACTGGGATTTTTTAGGTAAATATAATGACAATTTAATGTCCAACGAGACTATTATAAATGTATCTTGGCATATCATTTTTGTGGGATAATTTCAGTTTTGTTTAAATGACATATTCTTCTATATTCTATATGAATATTTCCGGAAATTCCTTAAAATGATCTGCTAACTTATACTAGTTTTATTGAAAAGAAATGCATTGGTTGATTTTGCAGTGGCTACTAGTAGTTAATTGACCTGTAACTATTAATATAATATCAAAGGGACAATCATGTGATAATAGTGAATTAGTCTAACAACTAAACATTCATGGTTCTACATTTGAAGAGCTTTCTTATTTTATTGTGATAGTTAATATAAAGACCTACACTTGCCAAACACCAAGGGCATTTAATTAGTTACTTTCTATATCAGGATGTTCAACAGGGTAATATATGTTAAAGACCTTTTAATTGCAAGACAATTCTGTTGTATTGCTATAAAATAACATATTAGCCATGTCTCCAAACTCCACCTACTACTTGACTTATTTGGAGCTTATATATAGTGCATTGTTTTGCAGTTCTTATCTGTTAAAGCCATTGAGGGTAAGATATATAGCACAGTAAGCGTTGGGAAGTCTGTAGTGTATGTTAGTTCTAATAATTAGAAAAACCACAATTATTAGAACTAAATTATATAAAAAGGGGACAAAATAAATATACTGTTGTTTCATCAAAGGTCTGTCCCTTTTAACTATGCTTTATCTAACAATCAAACAATTGTTGCTATAACTACCACATGCTGCAACCTGAAGGGAAACTGTTCATAACTCGCTTTTATAGAAGCATAGAGTGTTCTGTCAGCAATCTGCTATCATTCATTATCTCTCCTTGAATGTTTTGTAGCATATCACCAGATTGACATTGACTATTGACCTCAGGAGCATAAATATAGTTTTATGCACTAGTGCTTAAAGGGATTTGAAACCCAAAAATGTTATTTTGTGATTCAGACACAGCAAACCATTTTAAAAAGTTTTCAATTTGCGTTTATGATCAGATTTACTTATTGGGGGGTAGTTATCATCGTGTCAACTTTCCTGCCTTCGCCGGCCCAATACGCCCGCCTAAGCTCGCCTACCTTCGCCGCCGCGGACCTGAAAAAATACGCCTAAGTTATCAAATAAAGCTGTCAAAAAGCCGCGGGGCGATGAGCAGCGGACTGTGAGAGTTATCACTCATCCGATCTCGCTGCTCTTCGGCTTTTTCCCAGCTTTATTGCTAGCCTGTTACTAAGCACTCACACTAAACTGCACTATTCTACCCCCTATACCGGCGCCCCCGGAGCCCCCCGCAACTAAATAAAGTTACTAACCCCTAAACCGCCGCTCCTAGACCCTGCTGCAACTCTTATAAATGTATTAACCCCTAAACCGCCGCTCCTAGACCCTGCCGCAACTCTGATAAATGTATTAACCCCTAAACCGCCACTCCCGGAGCCCACTGCCACCTACATTATACCTAGTAACCCCTATCCTGCCCCCCCTATACCGTCACCCTCTATAATAAAGTTATTAACCCCTATCCTGCCGATCCCGCACCTCACTGCAACTAAATAAATAGTTTAACCCCTAAACCGCCGCTCCCTGACCCCGCCGCAACCTATATTAAATTTATTAACCCCTATCCTGCCCCCCACTACACCGCCGCCACTGTAATAAAATTATTAACCCCTAAACCTAAGTCTAACACTAAACCTAACACCCCCCTAACTTAAATATTAATTAAATAAATATAAATAATATTTCTATTATGAACTAAATTAATCCTATTTAAAACTAAATACTTACCTATAAAATAAACCCTAATATAGCTACAATATAAATAATAATTATATTGTAGCTATCTTAGGATTTATTTTTATTTTACAGGTAACTTTCAATTTATTTTAACTAGGTACAATAGCTATTAAATAGTTATTAACTATTTAATAGCTTACCTAGCTAAAATAAAGAGAAATTTACCTGTAAAATAAAAACTAACCTAAGTTACAATTACACCTAACAATACACTATACTTAAATAAATTATTCCTATTTAAAACTAAATACTTACCTGTAAAATAAACCCTAATATAGCTACAATGTAATTAATAATTACATTGTAGCTATCTTAGGATTTATATTTATTTTACAGGTAACTTTGTATTTATTTTAGCTAGTTAGAATAGTTATTAAATAGTTATTAACTATTTAATAACTACCTAGCTAAAAGAAATACAAAATTACCTGTAAAATAAATCCTAACCTAAGTTACAATTAAACCTAACACTACACTATCTTTAAATGAATTAAATAAATTAACTACAAATAACTACAATTAAATACAATTACATAAACTAACTAAAGTACAAAAAAAAAGTTGTTACAAAAAATAAAAAAAATAAGTTACAATTAATTTAAAAATATTACACCAATTTTAAGCTACTTACACCTAATCTAAGCCCCCTAATAAAATAACAAAGCCCCCCAAAATAAAAAAATGCCCTACCCTATTCTAAATTAAAAAAGTTCAAAGCTCTTTTACCTTACCAGCCCTTAAAAGGGCCTTTTGTGGGGGCATGCCCCAAAGAATTCAGCTCTTTTGCCTGTAAAAGAAAAATACACCCCCCCCAACATTAAAACCCACCACCCACATACCCCTAATATAACCCAAACCCCCCTTAAAATAACCTAACACTAATCCCCTGAAGATCATCCTACCTTGAGTCGTCTTCACTCAGCCGAGCAGAGATGGAACTGAAGTGGACATCCAGAGCGGAAGAAGTTATCCTCCAAGCGGCGCTGAAGAAATCTTCCATCCGATGAAGTGATCCTCCAAGCGTTGCTGAAGAAGTCTTCGATCCGGGCGATGTCATCTTCCAAGAGGCGCTGAAGAAGTCTTCTATCCGGGCGATGTCATCTTCCAAGCCGGGTCTTCAATCTTCATCCCGCCGACGCGGAACATCCTTCTTTACCGACCGACTACCGATGAATGAAGGCTCCTTTAAGGGACGTCATCCATGATGGCGTCCCTTCAATTCTGATTGGCTGATAGGATTCTATCAGCCAATCGGAATTAAGGTAGGAAAAATCTGATTGGCTGATGGAATCAGCCAATCAGATTCAAGTTCAATCCGATTGGCTGATCCAATCAGCCAATCAGATTGAGCTTGCATTCTATTGGCTGTTCCGATTGTAGCTATCTTAGGGTTTATTTTACAGGTAAGTATTTAGTTTTAAATAGGAATAATTTATTAAAGTATAGTGTAGTGTTAGGTGTAATTGTAACTTAGGTTAGTTTTTATTTTACAGGTACATTTCTCTTTATTTTAGCTAGGTAAGCTATTAAATAGTTAATAACTATTTAATAGCTATTGTACCTAGTTAAAATAAATTGAAATATGCCTGTAAAATAAAAATAAATCCTAAGATAGCTACAATATAATTATAACTTTATTATAGAGGGCGACGGTATAGGGGGGGCAGGATAGGGGTTACTAGGTATAATGTAGGTGGCAGTGGGCTCCGGGAGCAGTGGTTTAGGGGTTAATACATTTATTATAGTTGCGGTGAACTCCGGGAGCTGCGGTTTAGGGGTTAATAGGTATAGAGTAGCTTGCGGTGGGCTCCGGGAGCGTCGGTTTAGGGGGTAATAACTTTATTTAGTTGCGGCGGTGTAGGGGGGGTCAGATTAGTGGTGTTTAGACTCATGGTACATGTTAGGGTGTTAGGTGTAGACATCTCCCATATTAATCAATGGGATGTCTGTCAGCAGCGAACTTGTACTTTCGCTATGGTCAGACTCCCATTGATTCCTATGGGATCCGCCGCCTCCAGGGTTTGAAAACCAGGTACGCTTGGCCGTAAAAGTGCCAAGCGTACCTGCTAGTTTTTTGATAACTAGCAAAAGTAGTCAGATTGTGCCGCACTTGTGTTGCGGAACATCTGTAGTGACGTAAGAATCGATCTGTGTCGGACTGAGTCCGGCGGATCGAAGTTTACGTCACAAAATTCTACTTTTGCCGGTCTCTAGCCTTTGATAACTAAGGCGAATCAGCCTCACCACAAATACGCTGCGGAATTCCAGCGTATTTGAGGTTGACGGCTTGATAACTAGGCCCCATTGTATTCTTTGTTGAAGAGATACCTAGATAGGTAGCGTGCACGTCTGGAGCACTACATGACAGGATATAGTGCTGCCATATAGTGCTCTTGCAAATGTATAACATTTTTGCAAACCTGCTGCCCTATAGTGCTGCAGACTATGCTGTCTTATGTCCTATTCTTACCTCTATGCATTTCAACAAATGATACCAAGAGAACAAGAATAAGGGGCTGCTCTCTGGTGCCCACTATATAAGTTACTTGATTATTAAACCTTATCTTGAATATTGTGTTAATTTCTGGAGACCAAGGGGGCGATTTATCAATCTCTGTCTGACATGATACTCTGTAGCGTAATCATGTCCGACAGACATCGCTGAATGATGACAGCATGTGCTGTCGGCATTTAACATTGCACAAGCAATTCTGCAAAGGCTTGTATGGGAGGGTTGCAAGAAAAAAGTCACTCTTCAATAAAGGCCACATGCAGTCACGACTGAGCTTTGCCATAACACACAAAGTCCATGCGGCACAGCACTGAGGTAGTGGGCAGTGCAAGCTGTAGGGGTACCACACAAATCCCCAATAATATAGCACAGTCCAGAAGAAACAGCAGCACTCACCACTTATGCAAAAGCCTCCATCTTTATTGAGACTTCAAAGAAAAAAAAGACATTTCGGACCTCTAGTCCTTAGTCATGTCAATACATAATGCAGGTAACACACCTTAATAAAGGGGTAAGGGTTACAAACCACACCTCCTAATTAACCCCTTGGTTGATAAATCACTACTACTATTTTAATGCTACCTGGCAAAAAGAGGATGTGCCATCTAGTGACCAAGAGGCGCCACATAGACGATATATGAGGTGTATGGTTGGGTGACATTGGATCCCTATGGGAATTTGTCAGTCAGCTGAATAGTGAAACCACACATATTAAGTTTACTCTAAAACACTGGACTGTGCTTTGCCATAACACACCTAGGAGATTCTGAGGCCACATGGAAAAAGGTGTTATGGTCAGATGAGACTAAAATTTAATTATTTGGCCTCAACACCAACAATATTTCTGTAGGAAATCCAATACAGCTCACCATTTAAATATCACTATACCTACATTAAAGCATAGAGGTGGTAATATCCTGTTATGGGGGTGTTTCTCTGCAGCAGGCACTGGAGCACTTGTCAGGATAGATGGAATAATGGATGGGGCTAAATACTGTCAAATTCTTGTCAAAAATCTGCTGCCCTCTGCCAGAATGGGAAGAAGGTTTACCCAAAACACACAGCAAAAATAACCACACAGTGGTTGAAGGAGAAAAGGGTGAATGTCCTTGCATGGCCTAGTCAGAGCCCAGACTAAAACCCCATTGAATATCTGTGGCATGACTTGATAACTGCAGTCCACAAACGGTCACCATCAAATGTAACCGAACTGGAGCAGTTCTGCAAAGAAGAGTGGGCAAATATTACAAAGTCTAGATGTGTAAAGTTAGTAGAGACATATCCCAACAGACTAAAGGCTGTAATTAAAGCAAAAGGTGGTTCAACAATATACTGACAAAAGAGGGTGATCCTTTTTCCAAATCAGTGATTCTGTTTTTTGAATTGTCTTTATTTTTGCCTGACATGTTGGTGTTATATCTTTCACTTGGATGTTATAAGTTGCACTGAGTAATTACAAATGGATAAACAAAAAGGGTGTCTGTCTTTATTTCAGGCTGCAAAGCAACAAAATGTGATTATTTTCAAGGGGGTGATTCTTTTCAATACCCACTGTATATATATAATTATTGCCCCTTTACTTTTAGTTCTGGTGATGAGCAAGCACGTGGAAACTATGGATTTTTGGATCAAGTTGCTGCTTTGCAGTGGATACAAGAAAATATTGAGGCTTTTGGAGGTGACCCACAGACTGTTACTATTTTTGGTGAATCTGCTGGTGGAGTTAGCGTAGCTGCACATGTGAGTGTTAAGTATTTATTCTCTTTGGTGTCTAGTTTTTATCTACACTTTTCTATTAAACATCACAATCCTATGGACTCCATTTATCAAAGGGCTGGTGGACATGTTTCACTTTCATGAACCTAGTCTGCCCAACTTTACAGTGAGCAGGCAGCAGTACACTGCCTACATTTAACATTGCACAAGCCACTCAGGTTGATTGCACTCCACCACACTTTACTACTTAACTAGCTTTACAGGGCTTTGAAGCTGCTATCAGAGCTTGATAAATGGAGTCCAATATCTCTCAGTCATATTCAGTCACTAGGGTTGCCAGGTTTCTAATATTCAACTGAACAGTTGAGTATTTTAGCAAGATTTCCAGTAAGTTCTTCACAAAAATACTGGACACTTATATGTCCATTTTTTAAAGTGTTAACTAAATATAACATTCCTCCTTTGCCTTAATGTATTACAAATATGGAGCATAAACAAATGAGGGGAGTCAAGGGGGTTAAATTAATACTATTTACATGCTTTACTATCTATCAAATAAGTAAAATTATTTATTGTAATGTCATTTATATAATGTCAATGGCAGCCAAGGGGTACAATGACTGCCCTGTTGAAAAAAAAAAATATATATATATACATGGTGTGATCAAGAGCTTGGGATTTTTTTCAGGGGCATTGTGTGACCTCACCTACCATTGTAACCAGTTACCTACAGATTGGCAAGTATTTTTGTAGTGGTCAACTGGCAACCCTATCAGTCACATTTAGCTACTGGAACGTTATTAGGTGATGAATGTTTACTGTAGACTTGCAAACCATACAAGCTATGCACATAGCGGCTTGTGGGCGCATTGCAAGCTCTTTTCGACATACAGGGGGATCACTGATCAAACACTGTTTAAAGCAGTCCCCCATTCCAACAGTAAAACCACAATTAAAATTAAAAAGCTTATATAACAAACTTCATACAAAATCCATACAGTATACACAATAATAGAAAAAAATAAATAAAATAAATGCACAATAAATACACACTTAATGGAAATAATTCATACAAGAAAAGTCAATCCAATGCAAAGTTTGTGATACTTGCTACTGCAATGATCTCATATGTGGCAATATGTAGCAATATGTTGCAGGATATTTTGTGATTTCCAAAAAGGCAAATTGGCCGTCAGAAGGGATCGTCAGAAAAGGATCCTCTGCATACCGTGTCCTCTGTGGACCTAAACAGACAACAGGGACTCCTTAGGCGTATATAGGTAGCCACACAATAAAGAGTATAATCACTACATCACTATCAATATAATTGATCAGTATAATCACAAACACTACAGTGTAAGACAGCCAACACGACCTCTCAACCTGCAGCACTCCAAACTGCCTGTGATACCAGAATAGAAAGCCAAAGCCTCCACACTTGAACTGCCACCTTGGTTAGTCAGCCGCCTCGGGAGAGGATTAGAGTAAAAAAGTTAAACAGGGCAGTCCGTATTAGTTCAAAATCCCTGCTGTGTATTAAGACAGCAGTCCCAAACACCACAGGCTGGGAATTGATTGTGACCTAATGGGCAGCAATCCCATGTACACATGTGGGGACATCACAAAGGGGCAGAAACAGAACGATTAGCGTAGCTTCAAGGTAGCTGGATGGGGGAGGTTTTTTTTAAACCCCTCAATTTCAGCTCCCTTAAAAGCCACAAACCTCTAAGACTCCTCATTTGAAAGAGAATTGCCTGATAATTGGGGTTTGCTTTGGAATGGGTCATTATATGTGCAATAAAACAAATCTGGTATGTCTGGAGACCCCTGACAAAGTTTATTTTCTAGCAGACAAGTCCCTCTCTCAAAAAAAGATATGAATTCTGTCTGTATAGTCAGGTGGTAACAGTGAACACCTTGAAAGAAAACAAATTGCTTTTACTTCTGTTCTGTATAATGGTACCTCTCTAATCTATATTATAATTCCCAAAAGCCTGTATGGACCCCTATTTCACATGAGGCTACCCATAATGACAATTTGGCGAGGTGATCACAGTAACAGCAGTGGTAACTTGGCCATTTTCTGATCGGATGCTGTATATTAAATCTTCCACTAGGTCTCCACTGGAGCTAGCCCAACACATACAAATGTAGTTTGCGCTCGAATGAACGCTTTTGCTTTCTACTTATAATATGAACACAAGTTAACGTGGTCTCAATATTGGTATCGTGACAATCGCTAGCAATAGGACGCCTCTTGTAATCTAGCCCAAATGCTTTAAACTGTATCAGACACTACAGACTATAAATCAGGGTAATATGGTTTTATAATAAATAAATTACACATTTAGAGACCCACAATAAAGTTATTTAAGAGTTTTAAAAGGGACAGTCTAGTCAAAATTAAACTTTAATGATCCAGATAAGGCATGCAATTTTAAACAACTTTCCAATTTACTTTTATCATTAAATTTGCTTTGTTCTTATGGTATACTTTGTTGAAAAAATTTCTAAGACCTTGAAGACAGTTTTTAAAAGCTAGATAGCGCTAGTTCATGTGTGCCATATAGATAGTATTTAAAAAGAACTGAGATAAGTGGGCAATCTGAAGAGGCTTAGCTACAAGTTATTCACAGAGGTAAAAAGTATATTAATATAACTGTGTTGGTTATGTCATTTTTCTTATTTTATTTGCATACCAAAAACATAAACATCCGAAAACAAAATAAAAACGACAAAGAAAATAAATGTGCATTATTTTCTTTTGCATTTTCTTTTTTCGTTTTTGGATGCTGTTTCTACGATGCAGGCAGGCTTTAGCCAATAAATGAAAACCAAGAAGAAGCAGTGAATATATTAACAGGTTCTATCAGCCTTTCAGTGGAAGCTTGTGACGTTTTCTGGCCGTTCTGACCATTTTTGTTTTCAGTACTAAGTTGAGTTAATAGTTAAAGGGACACTGAACCCAAATTATTTATTTTGTGATTCGGATAGAGAATGAAATTTTAAGCAACTTTCTCATTTACTCCTATTATCACATTTTCTTCATTCTCTTGGTATCTTTATTTGAAATACAAGAATGTAAGTTTAGATGCCGGCCCATTTTTGGTGAACAACCTGGGTTGTTCTTGCTGATTGGTGGATAAATTCATCCACCAATAAAAAAGCACTGTCCAGGGTACTGAACAAAAAAAACCAAGCTTAGATGCCTTATTTTTCAAATAAAGATAGCAAGACAATGAAATAAAATTGATAATAGGAGTAAATTAGAAAGTTGCTTAAAATTGCATGCTCTATCTGAATCAGAAATTGGGTTCAGTGTCCCTTTAAAAAAAAAGATATTCACTGTTTTATTTATTTGTTTGCTATATTTCTTAGTTACCTTTAAGTACATTTTTTAGTTTTACCAAAAATTCAGTGCATAAAAATTAGATGTATAAATAAAAGAATACGTATAAAAACTAAATAGAATGACAAAACTAGAGCTAACATAGCGGATTACAGCTTCAAAATGGTAAAAATCTCAAACGTAGCTCAAAATTAAATAAATAAATTAATTTGAAGCAAATGTGACAATGAACGAAAATGAACTAAAACAAATTTTTTTTATTTTTAATTAAAACGAAGATTTTGGAAGAAATTCATTTTTCCCTTGCACATCTCTAGTAATAATACTGTGAAGTTTTTTGCCATTGTCACGACAATCATTTGTCAGCTGGATAAACACATGGCCACTCATTTAAAAGAGGATAATTGCCTTTTACAAATAAGTTGTCTTACAAAATACTCTGTATATTGTGAGATCCAGTGAGAGTCTACTTTATCCCCATAATATTGTTTTGAATACATATAATTATATCAGGGGATTATTCAATTTATCATCCTGTCAACCGTTCTATCCGGGCATCGTATATCGTATATGCGCTTTTCTATATGCAAATCCTGTGGTCGCGAAATATATCTTCAAGCACCATTTACAACGCATATATTAATCACAGTTATGGAAATTGTTATTTCAATGTTTTAAACTATTTATATGCATAGAATGGAATGAAAAATAGATGATCAAGCTGTTCACCAGGATTCCAAGGTTTTTTCGTCCCAGATCAGGACTTGATGCACTTTCTGACATTGACATCATCAGGCGTTTCAGATTGAGTAGAGAATCAATAGAAAGGCTATACAATCAAATATCTGGTCAACTGGAACCCATTACTTCTCGGACACATGCTCTGCCCGGAATGTTGAAGCTGTTGGCTGTTTTACATTTTCTAGCAACTGGTTCCTTTCAATCTGTTACTAGTATAGTTGTTGGCATGAGCCAACCTTCTTTTTCACGCCACCTAACTACAGTGATTGATGCTCTTTTGTCTGTTTTCAAACGGTATGTGTTTTTTACCAAATACCTCTGAAGAATGGCATTCTGTAAAGCTTAATTTTTTTAGACTTGCTGGAATTCCAAATGTGTTAGGTGCAATTGATTGTACTCATGTCAGAGTAAGGCCACCACATCTAAAAGAAGAAATGTATCACAACAAGAAGTTTTTTCATTCTTTGAACATCCAGATGGTTTGTGATGCTGGTTTGAAAATTATGACAGTCTGCCCTGTATAATAAATTTGAGGAAGGACAAATGCCAGCAGGATGGCTACTAGGTATGATTATGAAAATGAATAGATAATGAAAAATTAATATATATCAATCTCTCTCTCTCTCTCTCTCTCTCTCTCTCTCTCTCTCTCTCTTTCTTTCTCTCTTTATTAGTTTTTCTCTTTCTTCATATCTCTCTCTTTTTTCTAAATTTTTTAATGAGTATATTTTTTTGACTTATGCTCATTCTATATATATATATATATATATATATATATATATATATATATATATATATATATATATATATATATATATATTTACCTGGCTCTATATATCTATTAAAATGTATCTCAAAATATATATTTCTCCATCGATCTCTAACTCTATCTCTGTCTTTCTTACTCTCTCTCTCTCTATTTATATTTCAATAAAAATATTCATATTTTTTTTATATCTTTTTCTCTATTTCTTTCATCTCTCTTTTGCTCTATCTCTCTCTCTCTCTGTTTTGATCTCTCTCTCTATATCTTAGTCTCTCTGTATCTCTATCTATATCTCTCTCTATCAATCTTTGTAATTATCTATCTCCCTCTCTCTTTCTCTCTATTTCTAAATAACAGGAGAGTTGCATAGAGCAATTTTTTTTTTAATTGGAATAATATTTATAAGTTCACAATCAAGAATCAGTAATTACTAAAGATTGTCAACTTTTAAATGTACAGTTAGTAGATTAAAAATTAATGATTGCTCCAACCAATACTGCTTTTTTATTTTTCTATATCTAAATATTGATATCTATATATATATATATAATTAATTTTTACATTTTATATTTATTTATTTATATATATATATATATATATATATATATATATATATGTACTGTGTATATATATATATATATAGCATTTACTGTGCGTTATTATTACATCATAATATTTTTTAATCCTTTAGTTTTAGTCCCTGCTTTTCTTTATTTATGTGTTCTGTTTGCTGCAGCACCACCACGGTCACTGCATTTTGGGTGCCATATCTGCTTGTATTTATCTATCTATATATATTTATATTTAAAAAAATCTAAATGTTTTTTAAATATATTAATTATATATTAAGACATTCCAATTTGTATAACTATTTTTGTTTTTCAAAAGGAGATGCAGGATATTCCTGTCGGAACTGGCTACTTACTCCTGTAAATATTCCACGAACAAGATCAGAAATGCGGTACAATGAAGCCCACAAAACCACTAGGAGTGTTATTGAAAGGACCTTTGGAATGCTCAAAAGCTGTTTTCATTGTTTAGATGAATCCGGAGGCACTCTTCAATACGTTCCTGAGAAAGTTGCTGTTATAGTGTTGGTCTGTTGCATGTTGCATAACATTGATTTACGACAATCTAACATAGAGGAACTAGAAATTATAATACATGAGGAAGATGGTGTGGAATCTGTTCCTCAAGATGTAGTCAAAGGGGGTACACATGCACGTAACCAATTGATAGCAAGTCATTTTATAGGTGAATAAAATCTAAATTATATTTTATTTATGTATTGATGTTAAAAAAAATTATAACAATAATTATAAACAATGTCTTCTTATATACACAGGTTAACTTGAAAACATTTCAGAAGAAGTTCAACCATGAAAATCTAGAATTCAAAAATGAAAAAAATTCTACAATTTTTTTTTCCAAATTTGGATTATGAGAGTGATGTGTAATGTAAAAATATATATAGGCAGATTATAATCTCCTGTTCAAATTTAAAAAATGTATTTGCCTATTATGTTTTTTGTTATATATATATATATATATATATATATATATATATATATATATATATATATACATACACACAACACAGAAATATAAGAATATATATTCTGGAAATAAAATTAAAAATATTAAACAAATCTTTCTCTGAATATCTAACCCTTTTTAAATATCTGTATATGCTTTATTTAACATTAATATCAATACTCTATTAAATTCTTCAATATCTCTATCTCCATCACCATATATCTTTCTACCTCTATCTATTTTATATATTTTAAATATCGTTCTCTCCCTCAAAATCACATATATTAATTAACTATCTTAGCATGCAATTAACTCTAAGCTTCTCTGTATTAAACCATTTACAATATCCCTGTCTACCTATGTCTAAATCAATCATTCAATAATTCTCTATGCCTTTATCCACAAAACACAATACCTATCTCTCTCTAATATTTCTTTCACCAACTCTATTTTTCATTATATCAGAAAAAATAATCAATGCAAATCTGTCAATGCACCCCTTACTAACTATCTTTCAGAATCTATCTACCACACCTTTCATCATTATATTTCTTAGACACTTTTCACAAAAATATATAGGGTATATGGGTCCAGCTAACCCTATTTCTGTGCCCCCGAACTGTAAGTGAGGTGCTGTCTTCCCCTGTGAATTTTTGAATCATTATATTTCTGGTACTCTATGCCTTCATATCTCTGTATCTTTCTCACAATGTGCTATTCTCTCGCTTTTTCAATCCTCCCCACCAACTATATATATTTACCTTTATATCACTATTTTTTAATATTTCTTTATCTATCACTCTACCATTATCAATCTCTCATTATATCTTTCTTATTATTGATTTTATCTCTCCTCAGTTATTCTGTCTCTTTTTATTTTTGACTCTTTAACAACAAATATTTAATTTTTGGGACATGAATTATTTTGCTTCTCTGTGTCTATCTTTCTCTCTCTCTATCCCTGTATTTCTATATTATTTTGACAAAATCAATGCATACATCAATTTCATCCACTCTCCTATGTTAACAGGCACATTTATCGATCTAACTCCACCATACTCGAAAAATAGTTTTTTTTTTTATTTGTTTGACACTATATTTCTCTTTATAACACTAACCGCAATATCAAGTAAATTAATATATACATTAGCGTATATATAAACTTTTTTTTCTCAATAACTCTATACATATATGACGCTGCATCTCTATCATTGCAACTATTTGCTCAGGTACAAACGGATCATTGTAAGTATGACTCTATTTTTTATCTATGTTTATAACATCTTTTTTTTTTATATCGCAGATCATTTTTATGACTAGCTCTATCTATGTCGCTCAACTTTACTGTCGCTTCTCTTGCGATCTCTCTATCTCTAGCTCTAATGATGTTTTCAAAATTTAAATTTTTCTATCAACATACATATATCCTTCGGGCTCTCTATCTGACACTATCAATCTCTAATTTACTCCAACTGTATCTCTATATCTAATTTTCTTTCTAATAGACTCTAAATCTTGTTCTCTCTATCTACATATCTCACTCTACATTCCTCAGTTCAACGATTTATATCCCTCAATGCATCACTTTTTCGATATATATGGTTATCAATAATTCTATTTATTTGCATGCCCCTCTTTATTGTAATGTACATGCATCAATGTCATTGCTCTATCTCTAATTATTTATATATGATTCCTTAAACAGCTCTCTATTCATGACATTCACTCTTCTCTCTATTATTAATATTACATACGTATATATGATTATATATATTTGTTTATATTTGTACCATCAATCAAATAATGTTTTTTTCTATGTTCGATTTACTGTACTTACAATAATTATACATTTTTTAAATAAATTTGCAAACTATCATGATATATTAACATTTTATTAAAACAAGAAGACACCATATTAAAACTTTATTGCAAATATTAAATAACTATGTAAACATCAATCTATATTTTTACAACGCAAGTTCAATAACTACAAAACTTATTTAAACATATAATGAAACTTTACCTAATATCCAATGCAAGATTAAGAAATTAAAGTGCATTTAATATACATGTATTGAATTACAAAGTAATATAAACATAACACAAATTATTTAAACCAAATATGATATAAAAAATTACGTTTTATCTTAACACATATCTCATAAAATAATATAAACTTTAACATCGAATTATATCAAAGATGTGTTTCAGAATATACTCAAATTATTGATATATTACGTAAGTAGGTTCAACCCATTTATTGAAAATCATTAGCAAGATGTCTCGACGTTCTCCGTTCACTGCTGGAGAGCTAATTATTTTAGTTTATGGGATGGAGAAATATTTTCCGAGAAGAATAGGAGGTGTTTGCTCTGTTAAACAAGATCAACGCGATTATCTTGTTTATGAGATAATCCGAAGGATGTATCGGGTATCTGGAATTAAAAGAACAAGAAGACAGTGCCTTCAACACTATTCGGATCTACATAGACGTGAAAAAGAATACCATTCTAGCATTCAAAGTCTCATTAGAGTTTGTAAGTGTTGACTACATACATTTATTTATTTATATATTATTATTTTTTTGGTAGTATTCAATTGTAACCTTTAAAGCTGTTTATTACAATAATGTAATGCGTTTGTTATGACGCATTTAATTAATTTTAAAGAAAGATAGAAAGAGAGAGAGAGAGATAGAACTACAGGGAGTGCAGAATTATTAGGCAAGTTGTATTTTTGAGGATTCATTTTATTATTGAACAACAACCATGTTCTCAATGAACCCAAAAAACTCATTAATATCAAAGCTGAATAGTTTTGGAAGTAGTTTTTAGTTTGTTTTTAGTTATAGCTATTTTAGGGGGATATCTGTGTGTGCAGGTGACTATTACTGTGCATAATTATTAGGCAACTTAACAAAAAACAAATATATACCCATTTCAATTATTTATTTTTACCAGTGAAACCAATATAACATCTCAACATTCACAAATATACATTTCTGACATTCAAAAACAAAACAAAAACAAATCAGTGACCAATATAGCCACCTTTCTTTGCAAGGACACTCAAAAGCCTGCCATCCATGGATTCTGTCAGTGTTTTGATCTGTTCACCATCAACATTGCGTGCAGCAGCAACCACAGCCTCCCAGACACTGTTCAGAGAGGTGTACTGTTTTCCCTCCTTGTAAATCTCACATTTGATGATGGACCACAGGTTCTCAATAGGGTTCAGATTAGGTGAACAAGGAGGCCATGTCATTAGATTTTCTTCTTTTATACCCTTTCTTGCCAGCCACGCTCTGGAGTACTTGGACGCGTGTGATGGAGCATTGTCCTGCATGAAAATCATGTTTTTCTTGAAGGATGCAGACTTCTTCCTGTACCACTGCTTGAAGAAGGTGTCTTCCAGAAACTGGCAGTAGGACTGGGAGTTGAGCTTGACTCCATCCTCAACCCGAAAAGGCCCCACAAGCTCATCTTTGATGATACCAGCCCAAACCAGTACTCCACCTCCACCTTGCTGGCGTCTGAGTCGGACTGGAGCTCTCTGCCCTTTACCAATCCAGCCACGGGCCCATCCATCTGGCCCATCAAGACTCACTCTCATTTCATCAGTCCATAAAACCTTAGAAAAATCAGTCTTGAGATATCTCTTGGCCCAGTCTTGACATTTCAGCTTGTGTGTCTTGTTCAGTGGTGGTCGTCTTTCAGCCTTTCTTACCTTGGCCATGTCTCTGAGTATTGCACACCTTGTGCTTTTGGGCACTCCAGTGATGTTGCAGTTATGAAATATGGCCAAACTGGTGGCAAGTGGCATCTTGGCAGCTGCACGCTTGACTTTTCTCAGTTCATGGGCAGTTATTTTGCGCCTTGGTTTTTCCACACGCTTCTTGCGACCCTGATGACTATTTTGAATGAAACACTTGATTGTTCGATGATCACGCTTCAGAAGCTTTGCAATTTTAAGAGTGCTGCATCCCTCTGCAAGATATCTCACTATTTTTGACTTTTCTGAGCCTGTCAAGTCCTTCTTTTGACCCATTTTGCCAAATGAAAGGAAGTTGCCTAATAATTATGCACACCTGATATAGGTTGTTGATGTCATTAGACCACACCACTTCTCATTACAGAGATGCACATCACCTAATATGCTTAATTGGTAGTAGGCTTTGGAGCCTATACAGCTTGGAGTAAGACAACATGCATAAAGAGGATGATGTGGTCACAATACTAATTTGCCTAATAATTCTGCACTCCCTGTAG